>NC_056743.1:1711879976-1712104976 GCF_019279795.1 Protopterus annectens | reverse complement strand
TAAGAGACTTAGGGACACAGGTGGACAGTGGTCTCACCTTCGATAACCACATTGCCACAACAGTCAGGAAATCCTTCTATGTGGCACACCTCACCACTAAGGGCTTTTCATCCAGAAAAAAGGAGGTCATTGTCCCACTGTACTCATCCCTCATTAGACACATTATAGAATATAATGCCTCATTTGGTATGTACCTCTCAAGACATCTGCAACAACTGGAAAGACCAGAGAAATACCTCACTAAAAGAATCACAGGCCTAAAGCAGATGCCCTACGCTGATCGCCTTAAAAAAACTCCAGCTATACTCTTGTCGCATATTGTCTACTCAGAGGTGATCTCTGCTTAACATACAAGGCCATGTCAAACCCAGAGCTGTTGGACATGATACACTTAAAGAAATCCCAATCCCTCAGAGCCACATGCTCCAGGGATCTAAACCTTGTCATCACAATAAACAAAACATGCTGGAGGGATAGGTTCCTGACCCAGAGACTCCCCAGACTCTGGAATAGACTGCCCATACATGTCAAGCAGAGTGCCTCTTTGGCCCTCTTCAAAAGGAACTTTGACGATTGGATGGGAGAAAGGAAATTCACCCCAGAGATCACGTCAGTCGCCCTGCTAGACAGGGGTCCAGGGAAGTAAATAGTGTGGGAAGAAATAGCCAGGGAATTGTTATGGCTAGGCTTGCATAGGCCCTAGGTCTGATAGCCTAGTACCAACCTATGAAAAACTTTTAAAAAAGGAAACATTGCTGATTTTAAAGTATGGTACTTTGGCGCCTTTTGGGCTCAATAAAGAATGTAATTGGAAGTATGTAATTTAATAATTGTATTACTGATTGTTTCTTTTTGTATACAAGAGTTGTTCCGAGATGTGCTTTTTACTCTTGGAAGGCTTTTGTAAGGAAAGGCACTAAGTTTTATTAAACTCGTTATTCTTGGACCAGTAGCCTTTTTTGGTTATTTTTATAAATATTGTTAACCCTTTTGCAGTGCATGGAGCCCTGTCATTGCGCTCAAAACAAAGTTGGCTAATATCCTGGTTAAGCATTGCTATAGCACAAGAGAAGCATCACCTATGCGCTGCCAATATCGAGTCTGCACTAAAAGCAAACAATGTTGCTCAGAAAGCAGCACAGCATGAAATGCTTTTGTTTTAACAGTTTCGGCCTGCTGTCCAAGTACACATAGCACTTTGGTTACAACTGCTTCCCTTACACAGGGAATATGCAAGAAGTCAATACATCTCCACAGCTTTATCATCTTTTAAAGATGGAACATATCACTAATTTTCACTAACTGATAGTACATGTAGAAGACAAATCTCTATGCGTTACAAAGAATTATGATAATAATGAAAAACTGTGTTCTCGACATGGATCCCAAGATTCCTCTCTCAAGTCTCACTCTCAAGATTAATTTCCTGGGATCAGTGTCAAGAACATAACATGCTTATTATGACAGATAATCCAATCATAACCCTCTTACATTTTTAAGCAAAAGCTAGATTTGATATTCACATAAATTTCATAATGTGACACTGTTATTCTAATACGAGTTCAAAAGTTGAAAGTTGACTTTTCTTAGGTTCATAGGTTCATACTAGGCTATCTGCCCTAGGGCATTTATAAGCCTAGCCAGAGTGTGTTTGGCTTTCGCCACCCATTTTAAATTAATTTTGCTATGCCTTTTTTTGAGGTTAGTATACTGTGCCTCTGTCTAACAGTGACACAGAAGTGATAGCCGGGGTAAACCTACGATCTCCCATCCACTCATCAAGATTCCTCTTGAAGAGAGGAAATGTGGGACTCTGCCTAACCTGGACTGGGATTTTATTCCAGAGTGAAGGGAGCCTCTGGGTTATGAATCTGTCCCTCCAGCATGTCCTATTTATTTCAGTGCTGAGGTTCAAGTCTCGAGCGCCAGAGCTCGATGGGATTTGGATTTTCTGAGGTGCAGCATGTCCATTAATTCCGGGTTGGACATGGCTTTATACGTCAGGCACAGATAGCCTCTGAGCAGGCGGTATGCCACTGAGTAGAGCTGGAGTTTCTTTAACCGGGCAGCATATGGCATCTGTTTGAGCCCTTTGATCCTCTTGGTGAGGTACTTTTGGGGTCTTTCCAGTTGCTGCAGGTGTCTGGTAAGGTACATCCCAAAAGGGGCATTGTACTCAATTATAGGCCTGATGAGGGAGGAGTAAAGAGGTACGATGACCTCCCCTGATCTAGATGTGAATCTCTTCATGATTAGGTGGGCTATATAAAATGTTTTTCTAACCACTTTGGCCACGTGGTTGTCAAATGAGAGATTGCTATCAACTTGGGTCCCCAGGTCCCTAATGACTTCTTCTGTACTTAATGGATTACCACCTATGTGGTAATTTGTGGGCACTTTGTTTTTGCCAACGGGGATGACTATACACTTTTTGGCGTTTAACTTGAGGCCATGGCTCTGGCACCAGTTGTCTGTTTCTATGAGGCCCTTTTGGAGGATGCTTGTGTCGGCTGGAGAGTTGATTATGGCGCCCAGTTTGCAGTCATCTGCGAACTTGGTCAGCCACAGTCCTTCCGTGTTGGCCTGTACCGCCGAGAAATATATACCGAACAAGAGAGGTCCCAGGACTGAGACTTGTGGGACGCCACTTGTAACTGGTTTGGAGTCTGACATGGCTCCAGCAATTCTAACCATGTGGGTTCTATCCTTGAGCCAGTTTGCAACCCATCTAGTGACATAGGGGTTTATATTTAAGCTGGTGAGCTTATCTATAATGCCCGAGTGGGGTATTGTATCGAAGGCTTTTGCGAGGTCCAGGTAGGCTGTGTGGACCACCTTCCCCTAGTCAATGGCCTTGGTGACTGTTTCAAAGAAATTGACCAGGTTTAAGAGGCAGGATCTGCCGTTAAAGCCAAACTGGGTAGGATCCAGTGTCTGTAGGTCCCCAATATCTTTATTTATGAGGTCCATGATGATCCTTTCCATAGCTTTGCAGACCAAGCTAGTCAGGCTTATGGGGAGATAGTTTCCAGGATCCGCTGAGGCACCACCTTTGTGGAGAGGGACCACTGTTGCTGTACGCCACTCTTTGGGTACATATCCTGTAGTAAGGCTAAGATTGAACAGTAGTTTTATGTTTGGGTTTAGCTCTTCTTGGAGTTCATGTAGGACGCAGCCCGGGACACCATCTGGTCCCATTGATGCTGTGTTTTTTGCTTTGGAGAGGGCGGCTCTTACCTGAGCATCTGAGATGTCAGGGGGGCAGCACTCTGTTGGGATAGATATTTGCCCTTTTGGTGGGGAGAGGGGAGAAGTTTGCACTGAACCTGTCAGCTAGGATGTTGGCAATGTCTGTGGGCTCGGTGTATTTTTTGTCATTTTGGACTAATTCTGAGCATATCTGGGAATACTCACCCAGGTTCCTAACATAAAGAAAGCCTTGTGATTATCCTTAGTGTCCTGTGCAATTTTTCTCTCAAAGCTGGCCTTAGACGATTTTATGAGTGCCCATAGTTTTTTGCTAATACTGATCAGAGATGCCTTCCCTTTTTGGGATTTTGCTCTATCATGTAGTAGCTTCCTCCTTCTATTGTATAGTTTGTTTATGGCTGGGGTCCACCAGACAGGACGTCTGCCTTTGGAGGATTGGGTCTTGGTTTTATTTGGGATTGCATGATCCATGCATTCCTGAAGGTGTTCATAGAATGCGTTTATAAAGGATTCTGCGGTCTGGGCCGTATTTTCCACAGGCCCGGAGGCTTTGAAGAATTTTGCCTCGGTTTTGAGGCATGTGAAATTTGCTTTAGAGAAGTTTTTCACTGTGGTTTTCTGGGCAGGGGGTGGGGTCGGGATGTGAATATCCAGTGAGATTAGTTTATGGTCTGATCTTACCAGTGAGGGATACACTTCTGGTCTGGAGCATAGAGTCCCCATGTTGGTGATGATCAGGTCCAGTATGTTTTCCCCTCTTGTGGGAGTGGTAACAAGTTGTTCCATAGCATTTGAGTTTATAAATTCTAGGAACCTTTGGGCTAGGGTATTGGAGCTAGAGTAATGCTCCCAGTCTATGTTTGGGTAGTTGAAGTCACCCAATATAATGGTGTTTGGAGAGACCTTCATATTTTCCAGTATTCTCAGGAAGGCCAAGTGGGGTTCCTGTGTTTGGGAGGGTGGTCTGTAGCAGGCTATAAACCGGAAGGCAGTTTTACCCAGTTAGTTGCACATGGATAGTCTCTGATGCTTTGTGCTGTGCCACCAACCTGGAGGTGTGGGTATCTTTGACGAATATTGATACTCCCCCTCCTTTTGTGGTTCGGTCCAAGTTTTGGGGGCGAAAAGCATGGTATGAGGTATAACCTGGTAGTGCTGGGGTGCTCTCGGGAGCCTTGAACCAGGTTTCTGTTACTGCACAGATATCGATGTTCTCCATGCTAAGGAGAGAGTTTCGAGTGCGTGCATCTTGAGGTTTAGACTTCTGGCATTGAGTAGCATTACTCAGTTTCTTATCCCTTGTGATACCTATGGAGGTGGGTTTGTCTTTTGAGCTTTGCCTAAAAAGGCACTATGGGGGTAGCAAGAGCCTTTGCCAATATCCGAAAGCCCAGGGGTGACAGGTGCAAGCAGTCCCTAGAGAAGCATCATGGCTTGTCGAGCATGTCATCCCAGGCTGACAGGCATTGGATCCCCTTTGAATGACACCAACACTTAAGCCAATTGTTGAAATTGATCATCTTGTCTTCATATTGTGGCATCATTCTTGATGAGGGTAAGATGCTACTCAAGGTCAGGGTCATACCGGCCTGGGCTACATGCTCAGAGAGCTCCTCTATGTCTCTTCATGTAGTCCAGGGAGGTACGTCTCAGGTCATTCACACCAGCATGGACAATGACCAAGTCATATTTGTACTTGCCTTGGAGTGACCTGATTGCTTGTGTTATGTGGCGGATCCTAGCGCCCGACAGGCAGCTCACAGTGACCTTCTCCTTGTTCAGCCTGGTGAGCGGGACGTCAGTGTGCCTGACGATAGATTCACCTATTACAAGTGTATCAGGTGTGTTGTTTAGCCTTAAGGGCTGTGACTGTTCGCATACTGGCTTTGTAAGCTATGTGTTGCACGTGTTTTGTTTTGGGGTAGCGGTTGCTTGGGTGTCTGCTTTGAGGTCTCTGCTGCTTAGGCAGATTTTTATTTAGAGCCTCCGAGTATGTTTTTGTGTGTTTATGTGTTTGGTTTGTTGTCGTGGTAGGTCTATGTGAGACTGGAATTGTAGTGAGTGTGGTTTCCTTCTCCTCCTGACTGGTTACGCCAGTACTGAGTTGAGAGAGCTTAGCCTCCAGTTTGGCTATATGGTTGCATCTCTCACATGTGTTGGAATTTGTTGGGAGTAGGAGAGGGTTGTCTGTGTACATGAGGCAGTTGTAACATTGCCTCAAGATTCCCAGATTCACCAGCTGGACCGAGAGGAGATTGATAACTGACCTTTGGACATGCTAGAATAGTATTGGGAATTCCTTTATAATTGAAAAAAGGGCCAATGGGGAACAAGGTACTCAAGGGAGTTTGTGAGGGTGTAGTGCTTTTAATTTTTAGAGATGACTTATATAATTGCTTTAGTGAGCAAGTGCCAGGTAACTTAAATGCAATGTGTTACAGGTAACTTAAATGCAAAACGACAAACAGTAACTTTCTTTCAAGTGAAACAAGGAAATAAGTACAGTAAGCAATGCAGATATCACTAGGGATCCACAGAAGTGCTAAAAGCGCGTTTCAGGTGGAATTAGCATTTCAGGGAAATAAACAAACAACAAGCATACAAATAAAGCTAGATTCAGCAGGCCTGGATCTAGTCTATGCTACAGCAAACAAGGTGTACCAATTTCAGTAAGAAACAGTTAGAATATGCAGGCACTATAAGCCTCTAACCAGAAATTCCCTGCTCAGAAGGGCAGAGTCCAGCCTCTCCTCCCACAAGAGTGCAGACCGCAATCCTTCTTAACGTAAAATAACTGGCCTGAAGCCCAAGTGCTTAAACCAGAACTAATACACTTTTAGAACAACAGACACTGAGCTCTCAATCAGCAGTTCCCAACTTAGGATGTAAGCTACATGTCCTTCCACGACAGTGCAGGCCACAAACCTTCCTAATGTAAAACAACTGGTCTGAAGCCCAAGTGCTTAATCCAAAAGACTTAGAAATGATAGCTACACTTTAATCAAGTTACTACCAGCAGTAATAAATACAACTGAATACTTTAAAGAATGCCTGGATTAGTGCTCAAGTTATACAAACAGAGCTAGATTCAGCAGGCCTGGATCTAGTCTATGCTACAGCAAACGAGGTGTACCAATTTCAGTAAGAAGCAGTTCAAATATGCAGGCACTATAAGCTTTAACCAGAAATTCCCAGCTCAGAAGGACAGAGTCCAGCCTCTCCTCCCACAAGAGTGCAGAACACGAACCCTCTTAATGTAAAATAACTGGCCTCAAGCCCAAGTGCTTAAACCAGAATTAATACACTTTTAGAATAACAGACACTGAGCCCTCAATCAGCAGTTCCCAACTTAGAAGGATGTAAGCTACCTGTTCTGCCACTACAGTGCAGACCACAAACCTTCCTAATGTAAAACTGGTCTGAAGCCCAGGTGCTTAAACTAAAAGGCTTACAATGAGTTACACCAAGCAGTAATAAATACAATTGAGTACTTTTAACATGACGCAAAAGCAAAATAAAGTAGGAAAAAACACAAATACAGTAAAAGCAGATAATTTTTTTTTTTTTTTTGGAAAGAGAGAAAGGAAAGCATCTTAGGTTTACCAATTAGGTCCACTAGTGGTGGGTACTAAAGAGAAGCCTTTCTTAAAGGCTAATCAATGTTGGACTAATTTCAACATGACTATAATATACATTGACCCCCCCTCCCAAAATGCATCTGTGATTAAGTTCTCTAGTGCCTCCCCTCTTTTTTGATGAAACCCGATTCCCTTCTTCTGGGTTGGCCCTCATGATACCACTGGTAGTTCTGCTGGTAAGGAACCAAATCTGTCATTTAGTGATTTTTGTGGCTTTCTCCACTGCAGTCTTGCATCACCTTGGGGGTGGGGGGAGAAATCTCTATTAAAAAAAAAAAATCACTGCCTTCTTGTACCAACAATTTTTACCTGTTGTACCATCCATTTTCACCAGTTATACTGGAATTTAGAACCATACCAGCACCTGCTGCAGAGTCCTGTTGCCGATAACCCGCACTGCTGCCAGGAAAGAAAGGATTCTAAGTAATGATTTGTTCAGAGACGTTATCAACATGCACCAACTATTGTTCATTGTTGAGAAGCTATCATTTTAGAAAAAACGTGGAAACGAGTTGTACTGGCAGGTAATGAATAGATGCCATACAACCCCAGGTCATAATTATCAGTATCAGTAAATTGAAAGCTGAAGGGTTCTAATATTAAGGGGGAACCCTTGTAACAAGGGGGCCATTTCAAGTTGTCCATTTTTAACTTACTCATTCTAAATTCAAGGCAAAATTATTATTCTTTTATTTTTAGAAATTTTCACATTAACCTTTTATAACTCGTGACATTAAATCATTTTGCACAATTTGTGATGATTTAAAAAAAGTAAATGTGATCATATGACATAGTCCAATCTTATAAAAGAAAATGAAGTAATTGATTAAGGCAGTTCTGATGAAGTTCTTGTACTACTGAGAACAAAGCCCTACCCCTAATAAGCGAGTCTGCGTGATCTCTGTGCTGAACTTTTTTTCTTTTGTAGTTTAGTAATTACCCATCACAATCTGCCTGAGAAGATCACCATCAACTGCAAAAGTCAAGGACATTGATACCTTTCAGTTGGTTAACTTTTCCTGTTCATTTTCCACACCTGTTGATTAGTGAAATTGTAAGATCAATACAGCACTATCGGCTGTAGCTAAATGTCAAACTCAAAAGGGTCATCAGTAGTTAAACTTCTTAACTTCACATACTGGATTTTCACAGTGTTGTACTGTGTTTACATACTGAACCAACACAGCAAATAACTGCTGCTGTTGAAACTAATACGTGAACATAACTAGGAGGAATTACCATCTTTATCGGAGGTGGCGCTGTGGTAGCGTTGTCGCCTCACAGTAAAACGCTGTCCGGTTCAATTCTCAGCTAGAGCGTCTTCTGCATGGAGACATGCGTGAATGGGGGTACCTTCGTTGAAGGTTGTGCATCAGGGTGGGTAACTCGGCACGTAAAAATCAACTACCAATCATTAGCGGACCGGAGTTCCGCTGTGGCGACCCCTAACTGGGAAAAGCCGAAAGACACAAACAAATACACCAACTCATCCAAAATATTATTTTAAAGTCAGAGTTAAAACTCAGTGGAGTTAAGATGCATTAAAACTTGCTTAACTCCTGTAATGACCTGTACCATACAAGAAAAATGCTGTTAATGATAAATGTCTCAATTTTCTCCCCAGTAGGGCGTTCTCAGATTGACATAATTTTAACTGTGGCTCCCGTCCCAACCCCCTTAATTTCCTGGCAGATGTTACATTTAAATGTTAAAAAGTTAAATGCTTGGATCTGTACACTTATTCAATAAGCTGACAAACAGAAAAATAATTGCACTGAATCACTTCACCAAAACCTAGTTCACATCTACTGCATGGGTATGGAATTACTATGAGCATAGCTTCAACAGCTGCAAGAAAATCATCACGGCTTGCTCATCCATGCTGAGCCTTTCTGTAAAATCAAACGGGTCTCTAATGAAGGGATTTGAACTGCACTCCACCTTCTTTTAAGATAAAGTGCAAAGGTCTGAAGACTTCCAATATGGCTGCACATTGATCAACAGCATAACTTCATCTCTCCCAGTGCGAAAAAAGAAACTGAGGAAAAGGAGTGCCATTGAAAACATTTTTTGGTAAAAGTACACTCGTGTAAAATCTTACCACAACAGAAGGTCTTTCTCTTCACTGTTGCAGTATTCTTAACCAAAGGGGTCTCCTGTCAAAGATGGCCCAACGCCTGGCAGGTATACCAAAGCCCTTAGTACTAATAGGCACCATACATCACCACAACTCCCTACGCAAGACATGATGCAAAAAGGTGACATACAGACATACCTAGAACTAGAAAAGCCCCAGGAGGAACAGAATACCCCTAGGGACAAGGAAAAGCATGTGCATCCAGAAGGATAAAATGAAGAGCCCCTCAGCCAGGAGAGAAAGGGCAACAGCAGAGAGAGCAGAAGGGAGGGAGCGAATACTGCAACAGTGAAGAGAAAAACATCTACTGTTCTGGTCCGTTGAGAAACCAAACAGGCCTGGTGTAGGAGAAGGGGAAAATAAGAGTCTGAAGAGACAACATTCAGAAGGAAGGAATCTTGAGAAAGGTGTTGAAATGGGAAAGGCCCAAGTGCCCTCCTTTCTGGGAGCCAAAAATATTCTGGAATAAAAACTCTCCCTACCTGGGCTGGGTAGGAGGCACAGCTTGAATGGTGCCATGGACCAAAAGGGATTGAAGCACATCTGTGAAAAGAGGAAGCTGTTCCCTAGGAAGTTGAGGGATGCCCAAAAATGGAGGAAGGGATTTCCAAACCTTGAAATATCTCTGGAGAATAATGGACAGATCCAAGGAGTCTTCTGTAATCGTTAACCAATTTGCAAGTAAAGAAAAACAGAAGTATAAGGGATCCAGGCAGAGGAAAAGGGTAAGCAAACTGTCAAATGGAATCTGGTTTATCCTGAAAAGCAGGTTTCTGGGACGTAGGGGTTAGAGCAGACTTAGCAGGAGGCAGATATGTAGAACCTATTTTTTTATTTGAGTGGAGGGCGAGACTGCCTGCGAACAAAGCAGATTTCAAGGGGTAATTTGTCTGAAACTTAGAAACAGGAGAAACAAATATGTTTCAATGCCTGTAAGGTTTTGCCCTTATACCGGACGAGCTTAAAAAGTTCAGCAGCAGTAGCACCAAAACGATGTTTATTATCCAAAGGAGCATATGATAGTTTGGCCTTAATGTCATCAAGCAAAGCCTAAAAAGAAAGCAGAGAGTAACACCTCATAACACAGCCAAAGGCAGCAGCCCTGCTTGAGGCATCAGCTGCATCATAGCTGCATTTTGGTGGGCAACTTCAAAGGTAGAGCCCAAGAGGGAAAAGAAAGAAGCCTTCCTCACCAAAGACAGAGGGAAACCTGAGAAAGAAGGAAAGCCAAGAAAGAAGGGCCAAAACATACCTAGTCATAATAATTTGGTAGTTAATGGCTCAAAAAGCCAAAGTGGAAGCAGTATAAACTTTTTTGCCCAGCCTATGGCCCTACTATCCCTAGCTGCAGGAAGCAGCTTGGTGGAGGGCAACAACTTTGAGGGCTTGCCAGAAGAGACATACACTACAGAACGATCAGCAGAAGGACATTTATAAAGACATTTGCATTCATTAAGCACTTTGTAAACTATTAGGTTTTTTGGGAGAAGATGGTGGGGAATCCAGGGCCACAGAACCTGCTGAAATGGTATCCAAAGGGCAGCCAGAACTGGGGAAACAGCAGAAGGCTTATGAGACATCTGGAGGAGCTCATAATGCCTTTTCTGAGTATCAGAGACCTGAAAGCAATCCCACTTAAAGAATTCCATCATACAGGTAATAGTGTCCTCAGAAGAGTGTTCCTTCAAAGAGGACTCTAGACTAATAGAATCCTCCTCCTGGAGAGGAAGACCCGAGAGGGGGAGGCACAGACATCCCTTGAGCAACCTTTAAAGCCATTAAAAGCATTAACCCCAGAGTAAGATCATGCCATTCACAATGAAGATCCTTAACTACAGGAGAAATATAAAGAAGTTATGTACTCACCATAACTTTCCATGCGAGTTGTTCCATCTCGCCTTCATTCTTCACTGACGGGTTCGGAGCCGATCCTTGGCTCCGACATGGCCGACTAGCAAGCTCAAAGTTTTCCAGTAGCTCAAGGCCCAACCCCTTATCCCACAATGCACTGCTGGAAATACCTCAGATCTTGTTTGCTGCATACCATATAGAAGTACAATAATTATTCTGCCTAGGAATGAAGACAAATTGTAAAACCAGGATGAAGACAGCCTCCAGGTCAACTGCCAGCCAGGAGGGGGAAGGGGGGAGAGACGCGAGAATGAAGGCAAGATGGAACAACTCACATGGAACATTATGGTGAGTACATAACTTCTTTATGTGAAGTTGTTCAATCTCGCTGTTCATTCTTCACTGATGGGTAGCGACCCTTGCACCCTGATCTTGGGTGGCTCACGGAAGTACACTCTTCAGAACCGTAGAACCAAATGAAACCCTGTCCCTGGAGGCCTTATCCACTTTTGTAATTTTTAAAACTGTAAGGTTTAGACCATGTGGCTGCCGCACAGATGTTGTCCAAAGGTAATTTGGCTTGAAAAGCTGAAGAGGTAGAAACTGCTCTAGTTGCATGAGCCTTCACCTTACTAGACAAGGGCATGTTATGACAAGAATATGTGTAAGTGATACAATCAGACAGCCACTTAGAGTTGTTTTGGCAACTGGTTTACCTTTCCTGGCCACAGAAAAAGACACAAAAAGCTGATCTGATTTCCCAATGTCTTTTGTTCTGTCTAAATAAAATCTAAGTTGTCTGTAAACCTCGAGTTTGTGCAACATATATTCCAATTTATTGGTCTGATTAGGGAAGAAAACGGGTAACTCAATGACTTGATTGATGTTAATCTCAGAACATACTTTAGGCAAAAAGGATGGATTTGTCCTGAGAGATGCTCTATCAGCATGAAAGACCACATAAGGAGGCTTGATAGATGGGGCTTGGAGCTCTGACACTCTGCGGGCTGAAGTGATGGCTACTAGGAAGATAGTTTTCCATGATAGAAATTTTAGTTCACAAGATGATGCAGGCTCAAAAGGAGGAAGAATGATGCAAGATAACATAAAATTCAAATTCCAGGGAGAATAAAGTGTCTTCACTGGAGGCCTCATGTGAAAGGAACCTTTCAGAAAAGCCTTAGACAAATGGTGAGCCATAATATTCAATCTATTGATCCCTAGATGGAAATTAGATATAGCAGCTAGTTGTACCCACACCACAGCAGCCGCTGCTCCTTTGTTGAAAATTTCTGTCAAGAATTGTAAAATAGAAGACAATGGCGCTTGGTAAGGGTCAATGTTATGGGAGGAAGCCTGGCTATGTGGGGAATTGGAGCAGCCAAGCGGTTAGCTTCAGTGTCTGCAATGATGGATGAAGATCCCCTGACGGATGTGTCAATAAGTCTGGAACTGGGTCCAGGATCCATGGGTCTTCCAGAATGTGAAGGTAAAGAAATGGAAACCAAATCAGCAGAGGCCAATGAGAGGCTATAAGGATGATTGTCTGTCCCAGCGACTTTGCTTTCTGTAAAAATCTGGGTATCGGAGAAATTGGGGGAAATGCGTAGAGGAGACCCGGGGACCAATCGTGGACAAGACCATCCCTCGGGGAGTGACCTGGCATGGGAATCGGGGCAAAATAGCGTCTGCATTTGTTGTCGATATGACTGGCAAACAGGTCACAGGAAGGCTGGCCCCATTTGCAGAAAATCCTGTCCTGTCCGCAATCTCTTGTTTGAGGGACCATTCGTGGGGCAATAAAATTGCCCTGCTCAGTCTGTCAGCTATGACGTTGGATTTGCCCAGGATGTACGTTGCTAACAGAAAGTGCTGGGATGACACTGCCCACTGCCATACTCTGACGGCTTCTTGGCAAAGGAGGTAAGACTTGGTCCCACCTTGCTTGTTCAGGTACCAGACCACTGACATGTTGTCTGTTTGTATTGCAATTGTCCCTACAGGAAGAGAGTCCTGAAAGTATTGCAACGCTAGAAGTACTGCTTTCATCTCCAGGACATTGATATGCAGATGTGAGTCTTGATCTGTCCATGTGCCTTGGGCAGTCTTTCCCTGAAAAAGCCACCCCCCCCCCTATCAGGGAAGCGTCCGTGGTCACAGTGGCAACAGGATGTGATAGCATGAAAGGACGTCCTATTGTGACATGAAGGGATGTCAACCACCACTGAAGATCCTTCTTGCAGGAATTCATTATCAGGATCGTGTGATTCACTGGAAGCTCTTGGTAAGACCACTGCGTGAAGAGAAGCCACTGAAGGATTCTCATATGCATCCTTGCTAACGGGATTGCCAAGATTGCTGCTGCCATCAATCCTAGCACTTTCAATACCTCTGCAGCTGGTGCTCTGTTCTTTGATACCAAGGACGGGATGTGTTGGCGAAGAATACAAATCCTTTCTGGTGGAAGACAAAGAATGGTGGTTGACATGTCTACTTCTGTCCCTATAAAAATGATATGCTGCGATGGCAACAAGGCAGTCTTTTCGAAGTTGAGTATAATGCCGAGCCGATCGCAGTGTGTCAGAGCAGCCTCTCTCACTTGAAGTTGATATCTGGTGGTGGAGGTAAGGAGCCAATCGTCCATGTACAGAAACACCTGGAATCCTAGACGCCTCAGGTGAGCCATGACTACTGCCATGTACTTTATGAACCCTCTGGGAGCTGTAGTGAGACCGAAGGGCAGAGCTCGGAATTGATAATGATTGGCTCCCAGCTGGAAACACAGGTGACCCCTGGATGGTCTGGCCATCTTTATGTGGTAGTACGCATCCTTGAGATCGATCGAGCACATCCAATTATCCTTCCCTAAAAAGGGAAGTATTGACTGTTGCGTGACCATTCGGAACTTCTCTTTCCTCACAAATTGGTCGAGTCTGCTGAGATCCAAAATGGGTCTCCAGTCCCGTTTTCTTTGGAACCAAAAAGAATCTTGAGTAAGTTCCAAATCCTGTTTTGTCTGCCGGGACTGGCTGGATGACTCTTTCTAGCTAGCGTACATCTGTTGTTGCTTGTTCCCTGTGACTGGGTGTAACGTCCAGGATTGTTCCCTGTGACTGGGTGTAACGTCCAGGATTTTTTTTGATAGGAAGGGGCTGGGTGGAGAATGGTATGAAATACTCTCTGGAAATGATACTTTGTACCCAAATGTCGTTTGTTATATCTAGCCAGGCTTCTGGGTACAATGACGAGCGATCCCAGACTGCCTCCTGAGTAGGACAGCCGGGCCTCCCTTCAGGAGCGCTGGTAGGACTGACCAGAGAAGTGATCTGTCACCCTGGTGTTGCGGACCCCCTTTGCCGCAAGGGGCGGCATCTTCCATTGTAACCCCCTCCTCTGCCTCTGGAGGGGGGGCTCTCCACGGGTGTCTTGAAAGGCTCCTTGGGCTTTCCGGAACCACATCTTTCCTCCCCTCTGACCTTTAGGAAAGGGTCGAGTGGGGGGTGGAAAAACGGACTCTGACGGCAGAGTCTTTCCTTCTTGTTCACACCTGGTCAAAGACTCCTTCACCTTTGGCCCAAACAAGGATGAGCTGTCAAATGGGGTATTCGTAAAGGAAGATGAAGGGTTCTGCAAAGGAAGAGCGTTGCATCCAGGCATGCCTACGAAGAGCAATTCCTGTACCTGCAGCTCTACTCGAACCATCAGCTGCATAAGATACGAGACGCATGGATGAGTTAACTATCGAATTAAGGGATAGCGAGCTGGGTGGCAACTTTGTCGGATACACTCGTAGCTACAGCACCCTGAAGAGCATCTCCCAACTCCTTAATGAGATCTCTCTGCAGTCTGGTAAAATGGGTCAAGTAGTTCAGTGATCTGAGAAAGTCGCTGAACTAAACATGCATTTCCCATCAGGGGTGTAGCTAGGATTTTCAAATTTGTACTCACAGCTCTCAAACTGCTACCCCCCCCCCCTCCCCAGCCAAGCTACGGCCATTCTCGTAATTCACGGTTCGCTCTTTTAGTGTCGATGAAGAGGCATTCGCTGTAATGCCTCTTCAGTAATACAATATAGATTCACTCAAACTCAGTTCCTTGAATTGAAAATGAACCTGAAAGTCAGTTCTTTGAAAAATGCAGCATGGTAGTTGGGGTAGAGGATTCATGCTTTTGTTTTTTGTAACTAAAGGTACAGGTTTTGAGCTTGAGTAAATTACTAACCACCTGCTACCCCTAACTAGGGTGTTTCATTCACACACACACACACACACACACACACACACACACACACACACACACACACACCCCTACCTACCTCTTAGTGCAAGAAATATGGACAAAGCCTAAAATAAACAGGGACCGATATTAAATAATGCTCACGTGAACTTAGAAAGTTGCTAGAATAACAGGATTTGTGCTAGTATGAGAAAGTTTCTAGAATAAAAGGATTTTTACTAGTATGAATTTTTCTAAAGGACATGAAGTCTGAAACTCAAATGTCTCATTATTTAGCAACTTCAGCCTTCAATGATTTTCTAGAAAATCACAAAATTTATGAGGAACGGACAAAAAATATGGGACAAAAATCTGGACATTCTGCAAAATTTGGGCAGTTGAGAGGTATGCTACCTACCTACCTCACACACACTCTCAACCTCTTAGAGCAACAAACCCATAAATAAAGCAAAGGCCCAAAAATATTGCTCTTATAAACTTAGAAAGATAACAGAATAGTAGTAGGTCTTGCATTAGTACGAATTTTCTGAAAGGTATGAAATCTGAAACTCAAATGTCTGCCATTATTTTCTAATTTTCTAATTTGCCAGAAAAACGCAATTTTATGAAAAACGGACCAAAAATGTGATGCAAAAATATAAAATTGCCAGACAATACAGCTGGGAACCTGTCAAAGAAGGGACACCATTTTAATATGAGCACTGTTAACTTGAGCAACTGACAAAATTAGAGAATCTACATGCATTTCTGAAATAAAAGTAATGTACAACTCTGATCATTAGTTATTTATAACTGTAAACCCTCCACATTTTCTTCCAAAATTGCTATTTTGCAGAGAGATTATTAGGGGGAGAGCAACATTTTGAAACAAAATTGGGGACAGTTGAGAGGTTTGGATATTCCTAATTCTATAAAGTGATTTGCACATACCTCTCAACCTCTTAATGCAGAAAATCTGGACAAGGCCAAATATACTGGGGGAACATACAAACAGTACTAAAAATTGATCTTGTATAAACTTGACAGATGATAGAATAACAGGTCTTGCATTAGCATGCATTTTTCTGAAGATTATGACATCTGAAACTTAACGTCGGTCATTATTTAGTGACTTCATTCCTAAATGATTTGCCAGAAAAGTTTTATTTTGCATTTTACAGCACGAACACCAATAAATATCTGCTAAACAAAACAGTGCAGTCTGACAATGAAACTAGACTTAGCATTAAAACTTCTCTGCCCTTGAAATTCGCATTCATTGAAACAGCATTGAAACCCACATTCAAAGAAAATACATTTTGCCAGTGGCAGATAAAGATTAACTTTGGGCTGTTTTCAAATCATAGGCCCCTTGCACATGAAACATACACATGCTCTTTGATACACCTTCCTGATTGTATTAAATTATATTCCTTGTACAATACAGTATAGTTGTTAGAGAGCTACAGTATAGTTGTTAGAGAGCGTTTTAAATTTGTTTTGAACATTTTTCCAGTAAACAATGAAACAAAATGCATGCACCAATAATGACAAAACAGCCCAAATTCAGAACATTTCCAACATAAAAGTCTACTCAAACTTCTACAGTCCACCAGTATCAGTAAATATGCACAATCTCTGAACTAGTAAAAGCCATCTACATAATTCCACATTAAAGAAATCTGTAACTAATGAAGAGGCTGCTGCTAGCAAACAACTTTATATTTCATGGTTTCATCTACAAATAAAGTGCCTGTTGCCCTTGAGGAATAAATTGCCTATGTTGCATTAAAAAAATGATACGCCGTAATATTGCAATAGGGAATGGATGGCAAACTGATAACAGGTTCATAGTTACTACTAGATATCTTCGCCAAAAAGGACTACAGCACCCACCCCCCTTTACAACACAGTACAGTATCAGCAATAAATCTACCTACTGTGGGAGAAGAACCCACAGCCTTCTGCATCAAAAGCAAGTACACTACCTGTTGTGCTATTAACAGTACAAGCAGAGTCAGCATAAGCAGCAGTAAAATTTAGTTCCCCTGCAGCTCTCAACTCCATGTACTCGACACTCAGCTGTATCTCTGAACTTTACAGCACACGAAATCTGGAAAAAGCCAACAATTATTGGGGGGGGGGATAAAAGCCCAAAAACCAGGGACATATTTTAAACATTGCTTGTATAATTTTGGAAAGTTGCTAGAATAAAATGCTGCGTTACCACCATGCATGTCTTGAACCCAGAACCATATGCACTACAGTCAGTGTAACATACCGCTATGCTAAATCAGCAGTTTGAAAAATAGGAAGACAAACTTAACGGTTATCATTTAGATAGCTCTCAACCTCTTAGCACAAACAAACTGGACAAACAAAGCCAATAAATAGGGAATACAAATTTAGTTCTCACTTCACACCTTAGCACAAAAAACCTGGACAAAACAAAAACAATAATGGGGGAATACAACTTCAGTTCTCACTTCTCACCATAGCTCCCAACTGTTTGTAAGAAATCTGAACAAAGTTCAGAAACGGTGGTGGTTAGGTACTTTAGGTGCTTCTTACCCTGAAGCAAAGGTACAGGGTTTGAGCCTGAACACCTATAGCCAGCAGGTGTATTATGTGGGGGACACAGACACACACTCCTTACCCGATAATACACACACACTCCTTACCCGATAATACACACACACACACACACACACACACACACACACACACACACACACACACACACACACACATACACACACACACACACACACACACACACACACACACACACACACACACACACACACACACACACACACACACACACACTCCTTACCCGATAATACACACACACACACACTCCTTACCCGATAATACACACACACACACACACTCCTTACCCGATAATACACACACACACTCCTTACCCGATAATACACACACACACTCCTTACCTGATGATACACACACACACACTCCTTACCTGATGATACACACACACACACTCCTTACCTGATGATACACACACACACACTCCTTACCTGATGATACACACACACACACTCCTTACCTGATGATACACACACACACACACACTCCTTACCTGATGATACACATACACACACACACACTCCTTACCTGATGATACACACACACTCCTTACCTGATGATACACACACACTCCTTACCTGATGATACACACACACACTCCTTACCTGATGATACACACACACTCCTTACCTGATGATACACACACACACTCCTTACCTGATGATACACACACACACACTCCTTACCTGATGATACACACACACACACTCCTTACCTGATGATACACACACACACACTCCTTACCTGATGATACACACACACACACACACACACACACACACTCCTTACCTGATGATACACACACACACACACTCCTTACCTGATGATACACACACACACACTCCTTACCTGATGATACACACACACACACACTCCTTACCTGATGATACACACACACACACACACTCCTTACCTGATGATACACACACACACACACACACACTCCTTACCTGATGATACACACACACACACACACACTCCTTACCTGATGATACACACACACACACACTCCTTACCTGATGATACACACACACACACACACACTCCTTACCTGATGATACACACACACACACACTCCTTACCTGATGATACACACACACACACACTCCTTACCTGATGATACACACACACACACACTCCTTACCTGATGATACACACACACACACACTCCTTACCTGATGATACACACACACACACACTCCTTACCTGATGATACACACACACACACTCCTTACCTGATGATACACACACACACACTCCTTACCTGATGATACACACACACACACACTCCTTACCTGATGATACACACACACAGACACACTCCTTACCTGATAATACACACACACAGACACACTCCTTACCTGATAATACACACACACACACTCCTTACCCGATAATACACACACACACACACTCCTTACCCGATAATACACACACACACTCCTTACCCGATAATACACACACACACTCCTTACCCGATAATACACACACACACACACTCCTTACCCGATAATACACACACACACACACTCCTTACCCGATAATACACACACACACACTCCTTACCCGATAATACACACACACACACTCCTTACCCGATAATACACACACACACTCCTTACCCGATAATACACACACACACACACACACTCCTTACCCGATAATACACACACACACACACTCCTTACCCGATAATACACACACACACACACTCCTTACCCGATAATACACACACACACACACACACACACACACTCCTTACCCGATAATACACACACACACACTCCTTACCCGATAATACACACACACTCCTTACCCGATAATACACACACACACACACACACACTCCTTACCCGATAATACACACACACACTCCTTACCCGATACACACACACACACACACACACACACACTCCTTACCCGATAATACACACACACACACACACACACACACTCCTTACCCGATAATACACACACACACACTCCTTACCCGATAATACACACACACACACACACACACACACACACACACACACACACACTCCTTACCCGATAATACACACACACACACACACACACTCCTTACCCGATAATACACACACACACACTCCTTACCCGATAATACACACACACACACACACTCCTTACCCGATAATACACACACACACTCCTTACCCGATAATACACACACACACTCCTTACCCGATAATACACACACACACACACACACTCCTTACCCGATAATACACACACACTCCTTACCCGATAATACACACACACACACACACACACACACACACACACACACACACACACACTCCTTACCCGATAATACACACACACACACACTCCTTACCCGATAATACACACACACACACTCCTTACCCGATAATACACACACACACTCCTTACCCGATAATACACACACACACACTCCTTACCCGATAATACACACACACACACTCCTTACCCGATAATACACACACTCCTTACCCGATAATACACACACTCCTTACCCGATAATACACACACACACACACACACACACACACACACACACACACACACACACACACACACACACTCCTTACCCGATAATACACACACACACACACACTCCTTACCCGATAATACACACACACACACACACACACACTCCTTACCCGATAATACACACACACACACACACACACACACACACTCCTTACCCGATAATACACACACACTCCTTACCCGATAATACACACACACTCCTTACCCGATAATACACACACACTCCTTACCCGATAATACACACACACACTCCTTACCCGATAATACACACACACACTCCTTACCCGATAATACACACACACACTCCTTACCCGATAATACACACACACACTCCTTACCCGATAATACACACACACACTCCTTACCCGATAATACACACACACACTCCTTACCCGATAATACACACACACACTCCTTACCCGATAATACACACACACACTCCTTACCCGATAATACACACACACACTCCTTACCCGATAATACACACACACACTCCTTACCCGATAATACACACACACACTCCTTACCCGATAATACACACACACACTCCTTACCTGATAATACACACACACACTCCTTTCCTGATAATACACACACACACTCCTTTCCTGATAATACACACACACACTTCTTACCTGATAATACACACACACACACACACACTCCTTACCTGATAATACACACACTCCTTACCTGATAATACACACACTCCTTACCTGATAATACACACACACACACACTCCCTTACCTGATAATACATACACACACACATTCCTTACCTGATAATACAAATGCACACATATACTCCTTACCGGACACACACTCCTTACCTGATAATACACACACATGCTACTCCGTTCACCCAATTGCCTTGATAATGCACACACACACTACTCCGTTCACCCAATTGCCTTCAGCACACCCCTTACCTGATAATCCATTCACCCGATTGCCTTTGTGATCACCACAATGATAATCCCAATTGCCTTGCCCTTCCACTCACTACAACTGCACTTTTCCCGCCACAACGATAATCCCGATTGCCTTGCCCTTCCCGCTTGCAGCCAGCCGGACATGACATGAGCTTCATTACAACTGCACATTTCCCGCTCGCAGCCAGCCAACTGGACGTGACGTGAGCTGAATTCAGACTGGCTGGTTTGTAGCCATGAAATGTTGCTTAAAGAAGCCAACACTGTTTAAAAAAAAAAAAGAAAATATGTACTGTTTTAATTAAAAAAGTACCCCCTCTTCTAAAGAATTTGTACTGAAATCAGTACAGTGCATATAGGTTCACACTAGGCTATCTGCCCGTGGGCATTTACAAGCCTAGCCCATAGTTTTGTGGCTTGCGCCACCCCTTTAGTTTGGAGAAACTATGCCCATTATTTTGCTGTGCCTCTGTCGAGCAGTGACACTGAGGTAACCCCTGGGGTGTATCTGCGATCTCCCATCCATTGGTCAAGATTCCTCTTGAACAAGGCCAGCGAGGTGCTCTGCCTCACATAAACCGGGATTTTGTTCCACAGCATAGGGAGTCTTTGGGTGATGAATCTATCCCTCCAGCACGTCCTATTAATAACCGTGTCGAGGTTTAAGTCTCCCGCCCTTGTGGCTCTGAGGGATCTAGATTTTTTGAGATGAAGCATGTTCATCAAATCTGGGTTTGACATGGCCTTGTATGTCAGGCACAGGTCACCTCTGAGCAAGCGGTAAGCAACTGAATATAACTGGAGTTCTTTCAGTCGGGCAGCATAAGACAGATTTTTGAGACCCTTTATCCTTTTGGTGAGGAACTTTTGTGGCCTCTCCAGCTGTTGCAAGTGTCGGGTCAGATACATTCTGAATGGGGCATTGTACTCAATCATTGGTCTGATGAGTGATGAGTATAGGGAGACTATGACCTCCCTTGATCTAGATGTGAATCCCTTCATGATAAGGTGGGCAATGTAGAAGGTCTTCCTAACTACTTTAGCAATATGAGTGTCGAATGAAAGGCTACTGTCAACCTGGGTTCCCAGGTCCCTGATAACTTCTTCTGTGATCAGGGGATTGCCACCTCTATGGTAGCTAGGGGTAACCTTGTTTTTCCCGAAGGGTATGACTATGCATTTCTTGGCATTTAACTTTAGCCCATGGCTCTGGCACCAGTTATCCGTTTCTGTGAGACCCTTCTGAAGGATATCTGGTGTCGGATGTGTTTTCGACTACGGCGCCCAGTTTGCAGTCATCTGCAAACTTTGTCAGCCATAACCCTCCTGTGTTTGCTTGTACTTCAGAAAAGTAGATGCCAAACAAGAGTGGGCCCAGGACTGAGCCCTGTGGGACACCACTTGTGACAGGCTTTGAGTCTGACATGGCGCCAGCAACTCTGACCCTGTGGGTTCTGTCACTCAGCCAGTTTGCAACCCATCTTGTAATGTATGGGTTTACATTCAAGTTGATGAGTTTTTCAATGATATCCGAGTGGGGTATTGTATTGAAAGCCTTCGCCAGGTCTAGGTAGGCTGTATGGACTGCCTTTCCCTCGTCAATGGCCTTGGTGACTGTTTCAAAAAAGTCAACCAAGTTTAAAAGGCATGATCTGCCTTTGACAAAGCCAAACTGGGTTGGATCCAACGTCTGCAAATTCCCTATGTCTTTATTTATGAGATCCATTATGATCCTCTCCATGGCTTTGCAGATAAGGCTTGTCAAGCTAATGGGACGGTAATTTCCAGGGTCGGTGGAGGCACTGCCTTTGTGGAGTGGGACCACAGTCGCTAAAGCGCCACTCCTGGAGTGCGTGTTCGGAGGTGAGACTAAGATTAAACAGCTGTCCTAACTGTGGGTTTAATTCCTCGTTGAGTTCATGGAGCACACAGCCGGGGACACCATCAGGTCCTATGGATGCTGTGTTTTTTGCCTTGGAGAGAGCAATTCTCACCTGGGCGTTAGAGATGTTTGGGGGGGCTACAATCATTTGGTATAGATATCTCTCCTTTGGGGGGGGGGAGAAGTTTGCACTGAACCTGTCAGCCAGTATGTTGGCAATGTCTGTAGGATCAGTAATCTTCACATCATTTTGAACTAATTCTGAGCATATCTGGGAGTTTCCTCCTAGGTTCCTAACATAGCTAAAGAATGCCTTATGGTTGTCTTTAGAGTCCTTAGCTATTTTTTTCTCAAAATTAGCTTTGGATGATTTTATGAGAGCTCTTAGCTTTTTACTTATAGTGATCAGCTGTGTCTTACCTTTTAAGGATTTTGCTTAATCTTGTAGTAGCTTTCTCCTTTTGTTGTAGAGTTTATGGCTGGGGTCCACCAGACTGGACGCTTGCCTTTGGTACAAAGAGTCTTTGTTTTGCTTGGGATTGCCTAATCCATGCAGCCCTGCAGGTGCTGGTAGAAGGCATTTGTAAGTGATTCAGCGGTTTGAGTAATGTTTACCGCCGGCTCAGGGGCCTTAAAGGAGACCAAACCAGTCTTTAGAAGTGTGAAGTCGGCTTTCGAGAAGTTCTTTACTGTGGTCTTTTTCATTTCGGGTGGGGGCGGGATGAGGACCTCCAGCGAGATTAGTTTGTGATCTGATCTCACCAGTGAGGGGTATACTTCTGGTGTTGAACATTGTGCTCCCATGTTTGTGATGATGAGATCAAGCATGTTTTCTCCTCTTGTGGGGATGGTGACTAGTTGTTCCATGGCATTTGAGTTTATGAATTCCAGGAACTTTTGGGCTAGAGTGTTTGGGCTTGAGTAGTGTTCCCAGTCTATATTAGGGTAGTTGAAGTCACCTAGTATGATGGTGTTCGGAGATACATTTATCCCCTCCAGTGTTTTCAGGAAGGCCATGTGAGGTTCCTGAGTTTGCGAGGGTGGCCTGTAACATGCTACAAATTGCAGAGCAGTCTTGCCTATGGTTAATTGCACCTGGATGGTTTCCGATGCATCGTGCGTTGCCACCAATCTTGAGGTGTGGGTGTCCTTGATGAATATGGATACCCCTCCTCCTTTCTTGGTATTGTCTGGATTTTGGGGCCGGAACGCATGATATGAGGTAAAACCCGATAGTGCTGGGGTGCTCTCAGGAGCCTTGAACCAGGTTTCTGTCACAGCACAGACATCAATGTTCTCCATACTGAGAAGGGCCTCGAGTGCGTGCATCTTGAGGTTGAGACTTCTGGCATTGAGCAGCATTACCCTTAGTTTTTTTTTCTTTGTTGTGTTCTAGGGTGGTAGGTTTAGAATTTGAGCCTTGCCTAAAAAAGGCACTATGGGGGTGGCAAGAGCCTTTGCCAAAATCCGGAATCACAGGGGTGACAGGTACAAGCCGTCCCTTGCGAAGCAGCGTGGCTTGTCCAGCATGTCATCCCAGGCAGACAGACATTGGATCCCCTTTGAATGACACCAGAGTTTAAGCCAATTGTTAAAGCTGATCATCTTATCTCTGTATTGTGGCATCATTCTTGGTGAAGGTAGGATACTGCTCAAGGTCAGGGTCATACCTGCTTGGGCTACATAATCAGAGAGCTCCTCTATGTCTCTTTTCATGTAGTCCAAGGAGGTACGTCTCAGGTCATTAACACCAGCATGGACAATGATTGAGTCGTACTTGTACCTGCTGTTGAGAGACCTGAGTGCATGCGTTATGTGGCGGATTCTAGCACCCGACAGGCAGCTTACTGTGACCTTCTCCTTACTCAGTCTGGTGAGCGGGACGTCAGTGTGTCTGACTATGGAGTCACCAATGACTAGTGTGTCTGGCATTGTGTTTGGCCTTAAGGGCTGTGACTGCTTGACACACTGTGTGGTCCATGTGTTGCAGGTGTTGTGTTCTGAGGTGGTAGTTGTTTGGGTGTCTGCTTTGGTGGTCTCTGCTGTTTTGGTAGATTTTTGATCAGAGCCTCCGAGTATGTCTTTGTGTGTATGTGTATGATTTGAGGTTGTGATGGTATTATGTGAGACTGGGTCTATAGTGTGTGTGGTTACCTTCCCCTCCTGTCTGGTCTTGCCAGTCCTATGTTGAGAGAGCTCAGCCTCCAGTTTGGCCATATAGTTGCATCTCTCGCATGTATTTGTGTTTTGTGGGAGGAGGAGAGGGTTGTCTGTGTACATGAGGCAATTGTAACATTGCCTCAATATTCCCAGGTTCACCAGCTGAGCAGGAGAGGACATTAGCAACTGATCCCTCGACATGCTAGAAGGAATAGACAGAAAAACTTAAAAAAGGTTCTGGGGGATGTGGGTGACCGAGAAACGGGGTTTGCTTTTTTGGGGTACTTTCTATAACAAGAGTGCTGTATCGAGGTGATAAGTACTGTAGGAGCAAGTGCTTGGCTATACAGATAGAGAATAGTCTACTTGGGAGTCAAGTAGAGATAATTTATAGTTATAGGATACACTAAATAGAACAGTAGTATACTTTGAGGAAGGTAGTTTTAAGGGAAAATTTGAAGAGTGGAATTTAGGTAGCCCTAATAGTTTAAACCTGATTAACCGGCGCTGCCCTAGTGTGCAACTGTAGCAGCTCCGCGCTAACGCGCGTTAAGCGTGTTTTATAGCAGGGGGCTGAAAGGAGCTAGGAATTGGCCCAAAACGACCAATGGACTACTAGTTTCTGGCTGAAACTTCACCAAATCAGACAAAAAGGTTGCTCAGTGCTTCCTACTCCCACTGGTAAGCAAAGAAACTTCTCTCCTTCCAAATAAGGCAATGGATCAGTAACAGGAACTAAAAACAAAGCCCAGGGATCAGCAACTCTGAAACTGGACTACTCTAGTTCAGTAAGGCGGGAAAATAAGATTTTTTGTTTTGTTTTTTTGGTTTTTTTTACAGAGACAAGGAAAACAACAGACAGTAAATGCTATAAATTGGCTATCGCACTTTAGTGTGTAGCCTACAGAAACAATTTGCAACAATTAGTAACTTAAAGTGCAATAAACAGTGTACAATGCAGAAATCACTTAAAGTAGCAGTAAAACAGGCGAAAATGCAGTCGCTAGCTTAATAACAGTGGGAAAGCCACAAAAATACTTATCTGGTAGAAAGTCACTCTTTTAGCTCTCTGCTGCTTGGATCACTCTGCAGGCCACCACGAGGATCTGTGCTGAGTTGGTACAAGCTGAAAAACGCACGTTTAGCGTGTTTTATAGCAGGGGGCTGAAAGGAGCTAGGAATTGGCCCAAAACGACCAATGGACTACTAGTTTCTGGCTGAAACTTCACCAAATCAGACAAAAAGGTTGCTCAGTGCTTCCCACTCCCACTGGTATGCCTCCCGATGTCCCTGTTTCCCATATCTATCCATGATCCTAGATTCTCTGTTAGGAGGATGGATAGACAAAGACTCAGACATTTCCTTTTTGGTGGCTGCCGCCACCACCACCATGGCATCAATAGGGACTCCCTTGGTCAAAAAGGACTCACCTACGGGGACAGAAATAAACTTATTAGGCCTCCTAGGAACAGGTTCCATAGATTCTGGCGACTCCCATGCCCTACGAGAGACCAGATCCATAAGCTCATCGTAGGGCGGAGACACCCAAGAGGTGGAAGGTTGAGACCTGAATGCCTTCAGGAGAACCAACTCATCCTCCGTAGGGCTCTTGGACTGCCAATCACCCCTCTGCCTAAGAATTTCAAGAATCTCCACAAAGGAGATATACTCAGAGGGGGATCTAGGGGACCCTTCTGATTCATCCAAGTCGGTGTCTGATGTTAGAGAATCCTGTGGGGAGCCCAAATGCCTCCTCTTGCATAATCTCTTCCTGGGACTTCTTCAGGGGGGACTTCTGGAGAGGTCTCAGAAGAGCAGGGCGCGCCCTGTGGGGCTGAGGCTCTGGGTCTCTATGCTTGGGATGACCGGAGGAAACAAACTGACAGGCACTTTAGGGGAAGAAGAGGCCAGACCTTGATATGAGGAAGTCTTAGGAGACAACACCTGCCTCATGGCTTCAAATGCATCATGGCTCCAATGAGGAGTCGATGGATCAGAAGGAGCCACGATCCCCTCCCGCACTGAAGCCGTGGGCTCCGAGCCTAAGGTAGGAGCCGAGCTCACCCGAGCCGAAGCCCCGAGAGGAAGAGTCGGCACTGACAGGTCTATGCAAATATCCTCCCTGGATCAGAGAGTGTCGGCTCCTAGAGTCCCCGGTCGGCACCGAGAACGTCCGAACAGATGGAGCCGATGACACTGGAGCAGGTGTCGGCTCCAAGGGATCCACAATCATCAGGTTGGCCTCCTCTGGCTCTGAAGGTCTGGTATGGCTCGGAGGAGCAGACAATTCAGGAGTAATGGTCTTTGGCTCCGATGGCTAGGTCTGAGCCAACAATTTAGCTAGGCCTGGTGCCTTTAAGAGTTTCTGAACCAGCCGGTCCATATCCAGATTGGTCAGGCTGACAGAAGACCTGGAGGAGTGAATAGATGGAGCCGACTGGAGCAGTAGAGAGGGAGGTTTTTCGGCAACTGGTTCCAGAGCAGTGTCCCAGTTCCGAAAAGAACAGACTGTTGGCTCCAAAGTCAGTGGAGCCAAAGTCGCAACACTTTCTAACTTTTTTCCTTTCTTTGTCCTGAAGTCTGAGGAAGATTTGGACGATTTGCTGGCCCCATCCTGGTCAGACAATGCCTCTGAGAAAGGGGGTTTGATAATACCCCTATCAATTAACTTCCACTTCCTTTCTGCAAGCACTCTAGTAGAAAAAGAGTGGCAGATACTACATGACTCCTGCAAGTGCACCTCACCCAAACAGTAGACCCACTGCACATGGGCATCCGTAACGGACATCTTTTGTCTGCGGTCTGGGCATTTTTTAAACCCAGACTTTGGATGCTTTTCCTTCTCTTCAGACATAGTACTAGCTTCTATTCACAAAATCAGAGAGAGGGAAAAAACACACTATTTAACTATATAAGATAGTTAAAGTTAGAGATAGAGAGGATTTATCTAATTAACTACACACAGTACACAGCCCAAAAAGACAACTAGTAACAAAACTATTTAGCTATATAAAGTTAGAGAGGATTATAGCAATCCAATATCAAAAAGCCCAAAAGGGCAACTCTAACAACTGTAAGAAAAGGCTCAAGGCCAAAAGGCCTAAGGCAATCAGAAGATTTTACTGGGAAAGGGGGAAAAACAGAAAAAACTGCTAACTAGATAGTAATTTTATATATATATATATATATATATATATATATATATATATATATATATATATATATATATATTAGTAAAAGATATAAAATTGAAATATAAAACTTGCTGAAAGTTGAAAACTCCCAATAATAGTCTCAAGCAACGCTGGAAACCAAGAGATCCGTGTCGCGGCAAACTAGATCTGAGGTAATTCCAGCAGTGCATTGTGGGATAAGGGGTTGGGTCTCGAGCTACTGGAAAACTTTGAGCTTGCTAGTCAGCCGTATCAGAGCCGAGGATCGTCTCCGAACCCATCAGTGAAGAATGAACGGCGAGATTGAACAACTTCACATGCTTTGTTTCAGTTTCTTTTTCTGCAGGAAGTCCACATGAAAAACCCTTGGAGATACTCAATAAGCATAGTAGGGATCTCCTCTCTCACTCAAGTCTGCGGAATCCTCATTGGTCCCTTGAGTATAAACAGCCAAGGTTTCCGCTCAACATCTGGAACAGGCATTTCTTAAATCTCAGAGGATGTGCTGGAAGTCAGATGCATGCCAGCCTCTAACAGGGTCACGGCAGAGTCCTTTGGGCTTTCACTAGCATCAAAAGAGATGGCCAGAGGAGGCTTGACAACAGCCGTATCAGAAGTTTTTTGCCTTTTTCTTGGCTGAATGCAGACCCTCAGGATGGGAAGACTGCCATAGCTCCTTAAGCAAACAGCTTAAGACACTGGTTTTCAAGGTGAATAGATAAGGAGGAGAGACTACCACGCAAGGTCTTATGGACAAAAGCCTGGCAGATAGAACACTGTGCATGGTTGTGGGAAGCACCAAAAAAGGAAAGACACTGGTTGTGACTGTCTTTATGGAGAATCTGCCTCTCAAACTGACATTTTCCCTCTCTGGATGACATGTGCCCAACCAGCACTACATAATAAACACAAGGAGAAACCCCACAAAAGCAGTTTTCTGAAACACAGCTTCACAACCAGCACAGCATAAAGGCATTCAGACTGATATTCAAAGATGGCATCTGGACTGGCAGCAAAGAAGTTCTATGTATGTGTCCATATGTCACCTTTATGCCCTACACCTTGCAAAGGGAGCATACGCATGACATATGGCACAGGTAAGTACTAAAGGTTGGGCTTTGCTATACTGGCCAGATGTTGTGATATCCTTGGCAGGAGGTCCCTTTGGTTAAGAATAATGCAAAAGTGATATGGAAGGACATATTCAGTTTACTGGCTAGTAAATACACTGCCTGAATGCCAACACAGAAAAAATTTGGAAAACCTGAAATATCTTTTCACCTTTTTTGGTTAATTTTAACAGTCTTGGAAGGATTCTGCAGGCGTTCAGCAAAAAGCAGCTCAAACTTTAACTTTGGTTCAAGGGATGGCTTCCAGTAATTTAGAGGGGAAAAAGTAAATCAGAACATTGAAAGAATGTCTATTCAAACAACAAAAAGCTAAAAAGAAAAATAGAAAAACCTTTAACTAGCTATTCAGATGAACTTTTAAAACTGCAAAAAACATACCAGAGTTAGAAGACAAAACACACAGAGAAAACCTGAGATTTCCCGCTGTAGCAGAAAAACTGGGAAGGAGCAGTCTATTAATTTTTATTAAAGTACAAATAAGCAACTGGACTGGTATTCCACAGCAGAATCTGTTAACTGAAAGGGCACATCATATTTATGCCCCAAACCTGTCCATGAGAAGAGAGTCAAGACCTATACTAGTAAAGATGCAGTCAAACCAAGAGCAAGAGTTTATCTTGACAAAACTGTGGCAGAAGGACAAAGTACTAAAAACTGGAGATAGCAGAGTGTTTGTAGAAAATGATTATTCACTGTATACCAGACAGAAGAGAATGAATTTTATCCCAGCAATCCGGGATTGTTATGATGGTAAGGTTTGAAGAAAGAGACCTTGCCAGTGAAACCTTTTCCAATGTTCCAAAGGAAATGCTTGGGAGACAAAAAAAAAAAAAAAAAAAAAAAAAGCATAAGAGTCAACTACAGGAATCAGCAGTACCTTAAACTTGAACCAGAGCCTGATGTTGGGATATGGAGACGAACAAAACAAAGACCTGCAGCTCTGAAATTAGTGAATAAATGGAAAACTATAAAGCATCTTATCACATCTGTGAAATATGGTTTTGCAAGAAAAAGTGCTGAAAAACGGTGGAGTTTTGTTGGCTTTGTTAAACTTGTGGGTGGACTGTAATGGCAAAGTGGGGTGCACGCTTTTAAAGTTTAGAAGGAAATTAGATGGGGAAGCTAACCAAATAAAACAATTTTTGTTCTTACTAGTATTTATATAAAACATTTCAGGATATAACCTGCATGTTGTACTCTGTAAAATAGCTATGTGTAGTGTGTTAGTATTTTAAATGTGGGGGGAATCTTTTTAGTGGCTGTTGTATGTGCTAAAGATTTTAAAGTAAACAAGTACTTTTTAGTTAGTTGCAAGAAATACAGGTTTTCCACTACGACAGAAACAAGCCTGGACAAAAGCAAGTTTAATGTTCACATGCTGTGACCTTGTGCTGCTGAGGTTATAAAGTCCACTAATTATATGTAGACTTAGGATATTTTTTCTGTTTTACAAGAGATGATTTTTAAAGCCTACATGCTTACAAAAAAGACAAAAATGACGAAAGCCCTGAAAATGGTAAGCTTCTTACATCTGCAAGAATATTAGCTTGTATGTTTTCCACTGGCAAATGTTCAGTGGAGTCCAGATGTCTGCAGCTGAGGGCAGCTGTGCATTCTTTTCTGAGTGAAATTTAGAAAGACTCGTTTGAGTACATTTACATGGAAACAAGCCGTCTACTGGTGCAACCAGTTAATCTCGAGAATTCCGCGTATTCTTTGCTGAGGAAAATGTAAAATGTAAAGGAACAATGGCAAGCAGATCAGTGAAAAAAATACGTTTCAGATTATGGGAAGTGAATAAGAGAACATTAGGCCTTAATACTTCAATAAAACTAAGCTGAACACTGTTCCCTTCTGGAGGGTTAAATGTCATGTTTTGAAGATGTACATAGTTTTGTGCATCTGTTCCACATTAATAAGGGATGGGGATGTTCACAGTTTGGTACTAGGCTATTGGCCCTAAGGCCTTATACAAGCCTGGCCATAACAATTCCCTGGCTATTTACTTCCCTGGACACCTGTCTAGCAGGGCGACTGACGTAATCCCTGAAGTGAATTTCCTTTCTCCCATCCAATCATCAAGGTTCCTTTTGAAGAGGGCCAAAGAGGTGCTCTGCTTGGCATGTATGGGCAGTGTATTCCAGAGTCTGGGGAGTCTCTGGGTCAGGAACCTATCCCTCCTGCATGTTTTGTTTATGGTGATGGCAAGGTTTAGATCCCTGGAGCGTATGGCTCAGAGGGATTGGGATTTCTTTAAGTGTAGCATGTCCAAGAGCTCTGGGTTTGACATGGCCTTGTATGTTAAGCAGAGATAGTCTCAGAGTAGACAATATGCGACAGAGTATAGCTGTAGTTTTTTTAAGGTGGTCAGCATAGGGCATCTGCTTTAGGCCTGTGATACTTTTAGTGAGGTATTTCTGCGGCCTTTCCAGTTGTTGCAGATGTCTTGAGAGATGCATACCAAATGGGGTGTTGTATTCTATAATGGGTCTAATGAGGGATGAGTACAGTGGGACAATGACCTCCTTTATTCTGGATGAAAAGCCCTTAGTGATGAGGTGTGCCACATAGAAGGATTTCCTGACTGTTGTGGCAATGTGGTTATTGTAGGTGAGACCAATGTCCACCTGTCTCCTAAGTCTCTTATCACACTTTTGGTATTTAAAAGTGTTTAGTGTACTGCCACCTATGTGTACATGTTTTTTCCCCAAAGGGGATAACTATACATTTCTTGGCATTGAGCTTGAGCCCATGGCTCTGGCACCAAACATCTGTTTGCAGTTTGCAGTCATCTGCGAACTTTGTTAGCCCAAGTCCCTTAGTGTTGGCCTATACTTCAGAGAAGTAGATGCCAAACAAGAGAGGTCCCAGGACTGAACCCTGAGGCACTCCACTTGTCTGGAGCTGGATTTGGAGTAAGCTACTTTTACAGTGTGGGTTCTGTCAGTAAGCCAGTTGGCAACCCATCAAGTGACGTAGGGATTAATGCCCAGCTTAGTAAGTTTATCTATGATTCCAGAGTGGTGTCAAAGGCCGTGGCAAGGTCCAGATAGGCTGTGTGGACTGCCTTACTCTCGTCCACAGCTCTGGAGACTGATTCGAAGAAGTCAATCAGTTTCAGGAGACAAGATCGGCCGTTCATGAACCCAAACTGGGTGGGGTCCAGTGTTTTAAGGGTTGCCAATGTCTTTGTTTATAAGTTCCATGATAATACGTTCCATGGCCTTGCAGATCAGGTTCGTCAGACTGATGGGGCAGTACTTAGTTTGAGGGTTTTTATTCAAACAAGGTCTTGGAAAATGTGACCTAGGTTCAGATGAAGATAACTGTACAAAGATCAGCCTGCATGCATATGCATGTTAGCATATGTAACACAAAAGATGGAAATACACTGTTAAAAAAAAGTTATGTTTAACTGGTGGAAACAATAGCTTTCCATCATGGTATCTATGCTGTCCATACTATCCTGGAACATGAATGACCTTATGAGGAAAAAAGGAAAGCGTATTGAATTATATTAAGACATGTAGAGTGCAAATAGCAAAGCTGCAGGAGACACATTTAGAAAGAAATGAGCATTTGAATTTGACAAAGAGAAGATTTCTGAACAGATATTCAGCAGAATATCACAAAGGAACAGGACAGCAATTACACTAATTTCTAGAGGGGTTCCAATAGTAATTGATGAGGGGAAAAAAATACAAAAAGTAGCAGATGTCTGGTATCTAGGCGATATTAGCAAGGAAAGAGGATTAGAATGGAATGCATTTATATTCCACTGAAAACTGTATTATGGAGCTTAAGAAATATTTAAGAGAAATCAGCTTTCAGCAGGGATCATTATTACAGGTGGTGATTGCAATTTGATTTGTAATAGTGAGGGTGCAGCGGGGTCCTAGAGGGGACAATATAACAAAGCAGGGTAGATTTCTGAAGAAATGTATAAAAATATCTGGTATGGAAGATGTGAATTCAGTATTAGAATCTCTGACAGAATTTACATATTCCCCAAGGTACAATAACTGGACTAGACTAGATAGAAATTGTACTTTACTGAAACATGGGTATTTAATTGAACGCTTTGACATGCATTCCTTAACTATTTCTGATCATGCACCAATAAAAACCAAGATAAATATGCAGGGTAATGAAGCAAGCAAGAATGCTCGACAGGGGGTGTGTTCTGAGGCCTGAAGCCCAGGAAGGGTGTTATTTACAGAATAGCATACACCCTGTCAAGTATTATTGTGCTTAGAGAATGGGCTGTCTGTAAAATTGTGTTTTACTTATTTATATATCTTTTTTATAACTACATAATTTTTTTAATATTAATGTTTCAAAGTTGCTATAGTATATGCAAATGGTGTTGGAGGAAGCATTTTATATCCAAAATGCATTTTTAAAAAAAATATCTAGATAACCCTGGATTTACCTTAAACCAGGACCCACCATTCCCACAAGCCCTCCACCCAACACTGTCAACAATTTCTGTCCAAATGCTAGGTCCACAAACTCTCTCCTGACTTGTCATCTAAATATCAGGAGTATTAACAATAAGGTCCACAACCTTCATGCCCTCTTGGCAGTCTACTCACCTGATGTACTTTGTCCTTCAGAAACCAGGAACTAAAGACACTGAAGTTATTCCACCAGGGTATAACATACTCCACCTAGACCGTGTCACTAGCAAAGGTGGAGGCGTAGCAATTCTGTTTAAAAAACACACTAGATATCATCCTTGCCCCACAACAGCCCCCCCCAATTCAGTAATGTAGAAGCACTCCTCTGCAAACTACAGCTTAACAAAATCAAATCCCTATACATCGCCTGCATATACATCCCTCCAGGCGACAACACTAATACCTTAGAAGACTTCCTACAATGGCTTTCATACAATTACCCCCATGAAACCATGGTGCTAGGGGACATTAAAAGTGATTGGAACAATTGTTCCTCTGAATCGCCTATCACCCACGTAAATCATTATGACTATACCAAACTCATATCCTCACCCACCAGGATAAATGAACCCAACTACAAAGGTAGTATCCTGGACTGGATACTTGTCAACAACCACCTAGACCTGTATAATGTAGGTACCCTCCCAGATGACCTAAGTGACCATCTACTCACTTACATCATTAAACAAAGTAAATAACCACCACCAAATTCTCTATAAAACTATCAGATCCCACAAGAACTTTAACCTAGTCGCCTTTCAGAATGAACTCAAAGCATGCAATTGGGCCATCCTAAAAAATCTTCCACTGGATGATGCTGTAGCCTGTTTTAATTCCAAATTCCTCACCATCCTAGACTCCCATGCTCCTATCCGCACCCTCAGAGCCAAAGCCAAGACAGCCCCCTGGCTCACGAAGGTAACCAGAACTAAAATTTTGGCAAGAAACAAAGCATGGGATAAATGGTTCAACTCTAAAGACCCACTTGACCATATTAAATTTAAACAGTTAAGGAATGACGCCAAGAAAGCTATTAGACACCAACACATTCAGCATAAACATCAGAACAAACCTCAAACATTTTGGGCAAGCATTAACAAACTGCTCCACCCTGGCCAAACCACCACTCCCACATCAATTTCTAACCTAAAAACTCCAGAGGAAACTGCTAATATCTTTAACAACTTCTTTACCAAGACCATCCAGTCACTAGCTAGCCAGCTACCCCCCATCAACCCCTCGCAGAATTCCTCCCCAACCACCACCCAACTACCTTTTAACTTCCAGTCTGTATCCACATCTACCATCAAATCCCTACTTACCAAGCTAAAGCCCACTACCCTAGCAGCTGATCTCCTCCCACCCGAATACCTATAGAAAAGTGCAGAGGCCATTGCATACCTCATTTCAATTATCATAAACCGCACCTTGTCTGAAACTTGTTGCCCCTCTCTCTGGAAGTTCTCCCATGTCATACCCCTTCGTAAGGGAGGTAACTCAGCAGACCTAACTACAGGCCAATAGCCATACTATCACCACTGGCCAAAATAATGGAAAAATGCATCCATAACCAATTAATGCACTACCTCACCCAAAATAAACTCCTGGCCAACTCTCAGCATAGCTTTAGGCCTCATCATAGCACCACTTCAGCCATCCTATCCTTCTCTAACTCTATGAACATTAATCGAAACAATAACAAACTAACCTCAGCTCTCTTCCTAGATCTCTCCAAGGCCTTTGACATGGTCAATCACCAGCTACTTATCTATACCCTGAAGCACCGGTCACTTAACTGCGGCCCTATTAAATGGTTCCAATCCTATCTGACTGAGGGACAACAAGCAGTGCTATGGAAAAATACCCTATCAACCCAACTACCTATTACTCTAAGAGTCCCCCAAGGGTCCATATTAGGACCCCTACTCTTCTCAATCTTCAAAGACCTACCCACTATCACCTCCAAGGCCACCTGCATTCAATATGCAGATGAATCTACACTAATCTGCACAGCGTCCTCCTTAACTGAGCTCAAGATCTTAACCCAGAATACTTTCAATGAGGTAGAAAAATGGTTTGCTGACTGTCAGCTTCTCTTAAACCCCAATAGAACCAAGCTTCTAATCTTTTCCCCCACTAGTAAAACCTCTTCGCCATTTTTTACTTTAACTTCCAACAATGGCACTATTATCTCCCCAGATACTCACACAAAACTCCTGGGGATCACAGTTGACAATACGCTAAAATACGACACCCATGTCAATCAAACAATCAAATCTGTCAACAAAAAACTGGGCTCCCTCTGTAGGATCAAATCTTTCCTCACCCCATTAGCAAGAACTACTATTGCCCGATCCCACTTACTATCCACCCTACTCTACGCCTCCCCTCTTTACACTAACTTGAATAAAGCCCCTCTCACCAAACTTGCTAGCTGATATAACCAAGTTGCCAGATTCGCCATAGGTACACCCTCTAGGACTCGCCATTGTATTAACCTAACTCAACTAGGATGGCTTGAATGGCCTAGTTTTGTCCAATATAACCAACTCATTACAGCCCACAAGGTTTTATACCAACCTGAATGCACACCTGCATTAAATGAAATCATTAAACCATATAGCAACCTGAGGTCCCTGCGCTCTGCTGACAAACTGCTGGTGCAAACGACTAAGAGCAAAAATGTGGCAGGTGACTCACTATTTGCCAACTCGGTAGGTAAAACCTGGAACTCACTACCTGCCATACTCACTCTCCAACCCTCTCTAACCCTTTTCAAAAAAAGCCTCAAACACTACCTCCATTCACAATGGCACTGTCCCTGCTTAAACCCTGACTAACTACTACCTGCGGTTTGTGGAAACCCTGTCTAATCATATGCTGATGGAGTCCATTACTCTTAAGGGACCTAGTCCTAATATGAATATCTTAAATATTGTTATCTTAGTGAAGTCAAACTTGTTACCTGTACGATTGCACCTTACTGATGAATGTATTTTATATATATGTATGTTTGTGCCTTACTGATTAATGTATTTTATGTGCATTTCCAAATGCCTCTATTGTCTTTATGTAACTGTACTTTTCAAACTGCAGCTTTTCTCCCCAGGCCTCCTCTGAAAATGGACATATATCCAGTCGGACTTTCCCGGTAAACAAATGTAAAATAAAATAAATAAATACTTGCTTTATTTTTTGGTCACTTACTGCTAAAATGTGTTTTTTGCCAGTTATTGGGGATTGAAGTCACTAAATTATGACGTACACTTTCAGACTATTTCCTTCAGAAAATTCATGTTAACACATCCTGTTATTTAACTTGCATTGTGAGTTTTATAACATTTAAAATCTGTTCCTATTTTTGAGCCTTTGTTCCCCATTTATTTCAGGCTTTATCCAGATGTCTTGAGCTAAAAGGGTGAGAGGTATGCAAACCTCTTTGCTGCTGCTGCCACTGGTCCATCGATCTTATTGTCTTTCACTCTCTCACACACACACACACACACACACACACACACACACACACACACACACACACACACACACACACACTTACGTGCACTTCAGAAAATGCATGCTAATACAAGTCTTATTATTCAAGCAACTCTGATTTTTTAACAGGAATATGTTCCTGTTTTTTAGCGTTTGTTCCTCCTTTACTTTAGGCTTTATCCAGACAAAAACTTGATCTGAGAGGTTGTGTAAACCTCCTCAGTGTTGCTGCTGCCAGTGCTAGATTGCTCTCACACTTCACTCTCGCTCACATCTTGCCTTCATGCAAGCAAGTATGCATACAAACACAAACACTTTTTTCTGTTATATTTAGTATTTACACTCGCCAAACAGCAAAGGTGCTGCTTAGCAAGTGTAGAAATAATGGCTAGATTGATCTCTCACTCACATGCACGCATATATATATATATATATATATATATATATATATATATATATATATATATATATATATATATACACATACACACATACATATACATACACACAAAAAAATATATGTATAAAAAAATTTACACCCGCTAAACAGCAGAAGCAGTGCTTAGCAAGCATAAAATAATGGCGGCAGTTAGTTTTTTCAGTCCGAGCTCCCCAGCAGCTTGATATGCTGCTGTGAATTGTTGGACTCGTTAATACCCTGCTGCAGAAAGTTCATTCTCCAATCAGGGTGCAATCTATGGATCTCTCATTCTCTAAGTAAAATAAGACACGAACACTTTCCCACTACTTATCTGTTAAAGGAACTTAAGGAATGGGTAGTGGAAATTATTCTAGCGTTATTAGGGAAGATAAAAATATCTTCAGACATTATAGCTACTGACTGGGATAAAATGAAAATGGAGTGTAAAAATATGATTGAAATTAAATATGCGGTTAAGAAGTAATAGAAATTAGAGAGGCTGACAAGGTTAAAGTATGCAGAATAAGGGGAAACCCGCAGAACAAGATCAGGAGCAAATGCAGAGGCTAACGAGAAAATAAGGAAGCAATCTGGATAATATGCACAAGTTTAGAAACATTGCAGTTAAGCAACTGTTTTTCTAAACTCCAGAGCACAAAAACGTATGCAACAAAGTTGAAAGGGTTGTTGCTAAACATGGGGAACCTATAAGAAAACTAAGAAAAAATCCTATAGAGGTCTTAGACATATTCCGTAAAATTTACTTAAATTTGCATAAAGCAAAGAAATGTAGAAATCGAAAGGGTACAGATGTAAATATTTAAGACTTAATTATGCCAAGATTAGGGGTAAACAAGGCTCAACAACCAATAGCCAAGATAGGTGAGGAGATTAAAACAGCACTGTATATTAAACGTAAGGTCTACAGGAGCAGATGGCAAGCATTCCTGGGGGAAGCATGGAAATTAGAAGGGAAGAAAGTGAAAGAACTGGAAGATTTTGCTTAATTTTTTTAAAAGGAGGGGAACCACCAACACCTTGGAAAAAAGCTGTGGTGGCTATGTTACCTAAAGATGGCAAAGACCCTTCAGACAGAGCTTCTTATAGACCAATTTCAGTTTTAAAACAATGATTATAAAGTGTTTATGTCTATATTGGTTAAAAGAATGGCAAAAGCGTTGCCAAAATTGATAGATATGGATCACCCTCTTTTTGTGGATGGGAAGCAAACATTTGACAAAATTAATAGAATAATGATCCAGAGGAAAGCAGAATGTAAGAAAATGCCAATGTTGTAGGTGGGTCTTGATGCAGAGAAATCATCTGACAAAGTAAGCTGGGATTTCAAGAGTAGGGCATTACAAGCATTTGCATTCCCTGATACAGTAAGGACATATGAAGGATCAGAGGCAAGAATTAAAGTGGGAGTGTTCCACTCAGATAAGCCGTGTTTGAACAGTGGAACCAAGCAAGGGTGTACTGTTTCCCCCTTTGTTTTATATTTAGAGCCACTGGACTCAGAACTACAATGATATAACTGGTATGGTAATATAGAAAAGCTGGCTTTATTTTTAGATGATATTTTGTACCCAATAAAGTCAGAAAATGGCATCTCAGTGCTGTGGAACATTTTGAGACAGTTTTGTTTGTTTTTTTTTTCTGGATATAAAAATTAAGATAAAACAAAGGCTATAGCCATAAATTATGTAAGCACACATGAATTGGTTCAGAAATACCATTATTTATGGGGAAGTAAAATTATGTATTTAGGAGTATGGATTATAAAGGTTTCTGTTATGGCAGCTAAGGACATGTGAGAAGAGCCTAAACAAAAGATAATACAAAAACTGAGAAATGGGAAGCTCTTGTATAAGGATATGGATAGTAAGATACAAGCAGTGAACATGTTTGAATTCCCTTCAGTCTTGTACAAGGATCAGGCACACAACACAATAAATAGGTTTGGAACAATAATTAATGAAGAACTGAAGGAATTTATCTGGTAGGGAAAGAGGGCAAGAGTTAAGTGGGATAATATGAGCTTTCTAAAAGAACAAGGTAGGCTAAGTTTGCCAGATTTGAAGGGATATTTTAGAGCTACAGTTAAGGGTCACATACATAACACAACCAGGTGGTTATAACTGCAAGTGGAAAGGGATGAAGACGCAAGGAGGAAGTTCAATAAATACAGAGAGGGATTTTGGATGCAAATTCTCAAGGAGAATAACAACCACCATATAAAATAGTATATTCATAAAGTAGCAGAAAGTATTCCAAGAACTAAGCCAGTAGAAGAATGGAGAAAGAAGATTTTGCCAATAGGGATGACTGCAAGTAGGGGTACTGACAAGAGGAGCTGGAAGTTACTTGAGAAAATTGGCAAAGGAACAGAGACAACGAAAGCAAACAACTCAAACAGGAAAGGTAATAAAGTGAGATGAGGCCAAGAGGACATTTGCATTACAGGCAGGCTTGATCTCAAAGTACAGGCAAATGGAACAGGATGGGAGAATTTTAAGTGGAAGACCTGCTCTGGTAGCATTTTTAGTTGAATTTAGAACAAATGCATCTGCTGAAAAGGTATAATTAGTATGGCATAGAAAATACTGCATGGTAACTATAAGAATCGGAGAAGGTTAGAAAGGATTGGGAAAGAAATTTAAAAGAAAACTATGGGAAGAAATATGTACGGCTCAAGTATGCAACCAAGTCTAGAAGGTTTAAGGATCTTTGCTTGGAAGTATCTACATAGATATTTTTATACCCCAAGCAGATTTCAAAGAATTTTTCTTCAAATATACAGCGAATGTTGGAGTTGTGATGGAGAAGAAATAGGTAACTAGGAACGTGCTTTGAGTGTGTAATTAACTGGCAGATTTTAAAAATTTACTACAGCGTACTCATCAGAAATTTACTGGGTGAGCAAATGGCTGTAAGGAAACTATTCTTTTAAGCTGGAATACAGGGTCTGAATTGCCTAGACATAGTAAAGTCTTAAGTTTAATTGTATTGGTTGCCAAAAAAAACAATTACTAGGAAATGGAAATCCAAGTCTACTTTAACTGTATTAGAGGTATTGAAGACTACAAAAGATAAAATAACTAGAAAAGGGATCTTTAGAAAAGAGAAGGAGCAAATGTCATTGAAGTACATGGAAAGTGTGAGGAAAAATACATGTGTAATACTCATGAGGAGAAGTGAAGTTTAAGGAAAGTCAAGAATTCAGCAGTTTTTTGTAATGTTGGAGTGATGATAGCGAAGAAAATCTACATGGATGTATAATATTTAAATGGAAAAATGTTAAAATATTGTTTCTGTTAATGTATGTTTTGCCATGTTTTAAGTGACAATTTAATAAAGGTGTCCTAAGTGGAAAGGTCTGAAATGGATCATTAAAATCTTTTTGGGACTTTGCATAATCTATACTGATTATTCATAGTGAGGGTGCTGGGATTATACACTGGGTGCATTACATTTTGATAATTTAAATTTAAAAATGCACTTAACTGCTAATAGTGATTCTATGCTATCCGGTGTCTTAACTGCAAGGCATGATCAGGAATGATGTGTTGGGCATGTTTTGGGGTCCAATAAAAAGCATGTTAACTCCAATATCTGGCTGTAGTCCTAAAAATGTGTTTTTAAATCGCATAAATGCTTGAGATAACGGACAAGGGGTTAAAATGAGGGGACAGTTTGCAGCAAATACACTTATAAAGTAAAAATTAAAACTAAAAACTGATGTTGCATCAAAACAGAAGTTATGTACTTACCATAACGTTCCATGTGTGTTGTCCACCTTGTCCTTTATTCTCACTGATGGATCCAATCCATCTCAGCCATTCTAAAAGCTCAAGGTAATCAGCAAAGCTCGTGGGCATCCCTCTTTACCCATAATGCAACCCACTAGGTTCCTCACAGCTTGTTTGCTCCAAGTACTCTTGCAAAGGTAAGAGAAATATTCAGTTTGTATAAAAATATATCTATACATATTAAAATACACATCAGAGTACAAATTCTAATGCTATATGCATATGTAGGACTCAAGTTATGCCACTCTGCCTCCCAGGAGTATTGGCAGGGGGTAATAGAGGGAGGGTGTGAGAATAAAGGAGGAGATGGACAACACACATGGACCGTTATGCAAGTACATAACTACTTTATGTGATGTCAATCTCGCTTTTATTCTCACCGATGGGACCGTGTCCCTAGCAACCTGACTCGTGGGTGGCTCATGACAAAATATTCCTCAAAGTACAGTTCTGGACACTTATCATAAATGGAGAAGTCAGAGTGTATTAACTGTTGCAGTCATCACATTTGGGTTATCCCTGCCAGGGTATCCCTCGGCCAGCCCGAATACCAGAGGCTTAGTATTTCAGTGTCATCTGCTGTCACTTCAGGACTGATGTCAGGTCGTCAGTAGTATAAAGTAAGGCAGCCGACACCATTACATCAGTTTTTCTTGCCCTAACCTGTCAGGAGCCCCCAAGTAGGAGCCAGGTTCTGGTAGAAGAACCCCACCATTAGAAAGTAAATACCAAAATGTCCCTTGTAAGGAGAGAGAAGAAAGAAGAGGGGAAGAAGGGAGGGAAGCCAGGACTGCAACAGTGAATACACTCAGACATCTATATTTATGGTAAGTGTACACAACTGTACTATGTTCTTCGTGTTTCACTGCTGCAGTCATCACATTTGGGTTGATTCTCAAAGCAGAGGAAAAGGGTGGAGGCAGTCAAGGAGACTAAGGACTGGCTAAGATGCCCTGCAAGACTGCAGAGGCAAACCCTGCTCTGGATTTGGAGAAGATAGGCAAGGTGGTAATGTTTGGTAAAAGTGTGAACAGATGTCCAGGTAGCAGCCTCCAGGATGTCCCTGGTGGGGACTCCTCAGACAAAAGCTGCAGAGGTGGAGGTTGCTCTGGTGGAGTGAGTCCTGACCCCCTTGGGGGGAGGCTTTCCATGTTGCTTGTAGCAGAAATGGATGCAGTGTGCTATCCATTTGAAAATTGCTTGTTTGGAGATAGCTTTGCTGCAGGGGTAGAGAGCAAAGTCAACAGCAACTGATCAGACTTTGAAGGATTTAGTCCTGTCTACATAGAATCTGAGCTGTCTGTGCACATCTAGAGAGAGAGTGCAAGATCCTTTCTCCCTTGTTCTGTGGGTTAGGGAAAAAGGTGGGCAAATTAATGGATTGGTTGACAGCCACACTGGACACCACTTTGGGCATGAAGGATGGGTTAGTCCTGAGGGAAACCCTGTCAGCATGGAAGATGATGAAGGGCTCCACAGCCATGAGTGCGTGTAGCTCGGAGACCCTTCTGGCCAAAGTGATAGCCAGAAGGAAAGCGGTCTTCCAGGAGAGAAATTTTAGCTCTGCTTAAGATGCTGGTTCAAAGGAGGGCAGGATGAGCTTTTCCAACACAAAGTTAAGGTCCCAAGCTGGGGTTGGTGCTCTTCTGGGTGGCTTCAAGTTGCTAGCCCCTTTTAGGAATTGTTTGATCAGAGGGTGTGAGAAAAGGGGCTCAGTGGGGAAGTGAACCAAGACAGCAGAGGCATGAATTTTAATAGAGGAAGAAAGAAAGACCACTGTGTAGCACGTCAGCTAAGTAATCCAGGATAAGAGGGAGGGATAGCTGTGCTGTATCAGCTCCCTTAGCCTGAATCCAGGTGCAGAACCTTTTCCATTTGTTAGCATAAGACTTTCTAGTGCTGGGGCGTCTGGCCTCAAGTATAACATCTAGAACCTATTTACTGAGGTTGGCAGATTGATCGGTGATTATGGAATAAGCCAAGCTGGCAAATTGAGGGTCTGCAATTAGGGATGCATGAATTCTCCTTCCTGCTGGGTCAGGAGGGTTGGGGTCTGAGTGAGATGCCATGGTGGCAGTAGGGACAGACTGTGCAGCAGAGGGTACCAGTGCTGGTGAGGCCAGTCTGGAGCAATAGGAATTGTCCTTGGTTTTTCCTCCCTTATTTTGAGCAGTACCCTGGGGATGAGAGGTAGTTCAGGAAAGGCATAGACTGACAGATTAACCTAGGGGAAGGACACTGCATCCACTTCCCAAGCCATGCAGTGATGCTCCCCGGTGCAGAATTTGCTCAGCTGATGGTTCGTGTGGGAGGCAAAGAGGTCAACCTTCGGGGTGCCCCATTTCTGCGTTATTAGGGTGAAGGTTCTTTTGTCTAGCTGCCACTCATGTCGGTCCAGAAAATTTCTGCTTAAGTGGTCTGCCAAAGAGTTTAGAGAATGTGGCAGGAATTGTGCTAGCAGGTGGAGTTGCATGGCAAAGGCTGTGTGCCAAAGGGTCAGGGCCAGCCTGCATAGAGGGTAGGAGTGAGTCCCTCCCTGCCTGTTGATATACCACATCACAGTGGTCTGGTTTAATCAGGAAAGCCCCTGGGGAGAGAAAGGACTTGACAGGTGTCAAGGCATACTGGACAGCTATCATCTCTTTTTGGTTGATGTGCAGATGGATTTGATGTGGGCTCCACTGGCCCTGTATGCACTTGCCATCCAGGTGTGCACCCCAGGCATAGTCTGATGCATCTGTGGTGAGGGTCTGGGTGACGCGGGGTGGTGAGAAAGGTAGTCCCTTGTTGTGGCAGCATGCTGCTGCTGCTGCCCATCAAAGAAAATCTTTTCTGAGGCAAGGTATCATGGGTATAAGAGCTTCCAGATCTCGAGTGTGTTGACACCAAAGGCTTTTTAAGTACCATTTGAAGTTTCCTCAATATGCAGTCTGGCATATGGAATGAGTAGAATGAAAGATGCCATGAACCCCAGAGCTTGCAGGATTTTCCTTGTAGATAGCTGGGGTCTGGTGGCTAGTTGAAACAAGTAGGCTGTCATGCAAGTTTGCTGCTCTGGTGTAAGGAATGCAATCTGGAATGCTGTGTCCAGGCTTGCTCCCAGGAATATAATCATTTGGGTGGGTACTTGTTTGGATTTCTTTTCGTTGATTGTGTACCCTAGGGAGGTTAGTAGGGGACTTTACAAAGGCCAGGTGCTTGAGCAGCTTTTCCTGGCTGTCTGCCTGAATTAGGCAGTCGTCCAAGTATGGATAAATCTGGATATTCCTTTGTCTGCAAAAGGCAATGACCGGAGCCAGACATTTTGTGAAAACTCTGGGAGCAGTAGATAAACCAAAGGAAGTGCAGAGAACTGAAAGTGCAGAGAACCTGCCCTGAAACGTAGATATTTCCTGCATGATACCCTGATAGGAATGTGGAGGTAGGCCTCTTAGGTCTAGGGTGGCTAGCTTGCCGGAGGGTGAGCATTTGTGAATTTTGGTATCACCAGGAAGGTGTTTAGAATGGATAGATCAAGGATGGGGCAAACCAGGTGCCCTCTTTTCTGGGTACCAGAAAAAGTCTGGAGTAGAAACCTTGGCCATTCTGTTCTGCAGGAACATGTTCTATTGCCCTCAGAGAGAGCAGGGAAAGGACTTGCTTTTTCACCTCTGCCCACTGGTTTGGAGGTAGATCTGAGAACCCTTTTGGAGTTGGAAGGGTGTGGAAAGAAAAACTGTATCCCTGGAGCACTATGTTGAGGACCCAGTAGTCGTTGGTAATGGTGCCCAGGTAATTGCGTGAAAGGAGAGTTTTCCCTCCTAGGGGTAAGTGAAGGTGGGCAGAGGGAGAGGGTGGGGGAGGGGAGCCATTGTGAGTACTTACCACGAAGGGTGGCTTAAAACTCCCTATTTTTTTGAAGTGGAGAAGTCCATTGTTTAGATCTCTGCATTCCCTGTGGCTCCTGTCTGGGGAGTCTGCTTCCTCAGGGGCTGGGCTGAACTTGACCTGGTGGGAGCAGGAAAGGACCAGAGCTTGGAGGGGCAATGCCTGCTGAACCTGGGTGGCTGGACCTGTAAGAAATCCCTAACAAGTCTGCATAGATTTTGCTTTTTCTGCCTTATGCCAAATAAGTTGTCTTTGTGCAAAGGTGCATCCAACAGTTTGGATTTAACATGGTCTGGCAAGGGCTGTTCCTTAAGCCATGCATGCCTTCTAAGGATAGAACTGGTGACTGCTGTCCTGCAAGAAGCTTCTAGGGCGTCAAAACCACAGTGCAAGGTGTGTTTAATTACTTGATTTGCAGAATGCATTAACTCTTGTAACTCTTTAGATTCTGCACAAGCAGGAAAGGAAGACATTTTTGTTTGAGGAGTTCCAGGATATGTTGCTGATATTTCAGCATATGGAACTGGCAATTCAGTGCTCGGATACCAAGAGTAGCGGAGGTGTATACTTTTTTACCCCATCTGTCTAGTGCTAGGGAATCCCTATCTGAGGGGGTGGGATTCTTAGCAGAGGTTGCTTTAATTCCTTTAGGCCCCTGAGAAATTACCTCAGGGTCAGCAGTAGGCTTTTTAAAAAGAAATTTGTGCAAGTCAGGTACTCTAATACCGGTTTGGTTTTCTGGGTGGAGGAGTCAAAATGGATTCCAGGAAAAGATCGTCCACAACATCCAAGACTGGGGGAATGACCAGGGGTTTGTGCTGTGAAAGATCTAAGAATTCCCAGAGTCTCTTTTTAGACTGAGGGTAGTCCTGACATTCCCATTGGAAATGCTCCCTTATGGTATGAAGGGTTTCCCCAAAGGAAAAATCCTCTGGGGGAGAGGCTGAAGAAAGGAGTCCTCTGCATTAGAATCCTCATAAGCAGAGAGGGGTTGCATGTCTTCATATTCAGATGCATCAGATTCATCAGACTCCTGTTCAGATAAAACTACTGGGGACAGATCTTTCTTTTGGAAGGGGTAGCTTGCCTTCCCCTGATCAGCATGATAAGGTCTTCAGTCATTTTAAGCATTTGAGACTGAGGTAAGGAAGTAGGCGCCTGAGATTGGGTAGTCAGTTTCTTGGGTGTGGTTTGTACCCTGGGCCTTAGAAAATCGAAGTTTTCAAAAGAACGGTAGATGTGAAAAGAAGTTAGTTTGTGTCTATAATCAGTAGTACGGAGGACTTCCCCGGAAGCCGGTGCCTTATCAGCAGCTCAGGACACATCCAAGGGAGAGACAACCTCAGGATCCTTATTCGATGAAGAGTTTTGCAGCATACCAGGCTCCAAAAGGGTCTCAGTAGCAGCCTGTGAATCCACAGAAGCGGGCATCAGGGGCTGCGACAGCACCTCACTGAGGACCGAAGAACTGACTACTAGCTTAACGGAAGTGTCGTCTGTAGGTTTGGACCGGCGGACTGTCTGTCTTTCTTTACTTTTTTTTGTAACATCTGCTGTCAGATGGCTTACTGAAGCCAGATCGGAATTAGAGGACAGTAAACGAAAATATCTAGCTACATTAAGGGCCCAACAACATATAGTTCTGGTGTTAAGCAAAGCACAAAAGCGACTGCGAGGGACATCGTGGTCTGGGCCTAAGCAAGTGACGCAGTAAGAATGAAAGTCTCGGTGTGGTATTTGTTTTCCACAGGTGAGACAATGGTCAACTTTTTCTGACATCAGTTAATGCAAGAAAAAAGGATCCCCAACGGGGTACTTGGCTTTAGAAGACTTCAGCTTCAATTTGGAAGACGAAACTTGGGTAGCGGCCGACCGGCACTGTGCGAACTGCTTCTGTTTCGGGCTCCGCGGCAAGAAAGGCTGATGTAATGGCTTCGGCTGCCTTACTTTATACTACTGATGACCTGATGTCAGTCCTGAAGAGACAGCAGTAGATGCAGAAATAGTAAGCCTCTGGTATTCGGGCCGGCCAATGGCTACCCTGGCAGGGATAACCCAAATGTGAGGACTGCAACAGTGAAACATGAATATCCAAAAGAGGTTCTACTCCTAGAGGTCAAATCCACATTATAATGAGTAATAAAGGTATGAGGTTTTGCCCAAGTTGCTGCAGTGCAGATATTACCCAATGGTAACCTAGCTTGAAAGGCTGCAGATGTTAGCTACAGGCCTTGTGGAATGAGCTTTAACCTTATCTGTAAGTGTGTTATTCTTTAAATTATAACTATGATATACAAGACTTAAGCCATTTTGATAAGGTAACTTATGTGACTGGAAGACCTTTTTTAACGTCAGAATAAGAGATAAGAGTTGATCTGATTTTCTAATTTCAGAAGTTCTATCCAAGTAGAAACCCAACTGTCTATGAACATCTAGGAGATGTAGTGAATATTCTCCTCTACTCTGGAAGTTAGGAAAACAAACTGACAGCTGTATAGACTGACTGTGTTTACTTTCCAAGACAATTTTCAGTAGAAATGAAAGGTTAGTGCATAAAGAAACTCTGTCCTTATGAAAGACTAGGTATGGGGGCTTAGCAGACTAAGCTTGTAATTCAGACAGACAGTCTTATGGTTGAAGTAATAGCCACTAAAACAGTGTTTTCCTGGAAAGGTACTTCCAACAAATAGTTGCAGCAGCAGCTCCTTCATTGAAAAGCTTTGTCAAAAATTCTAGAATAAAATAAATGGGTGCAGAAAAAAGGTATATCTGATTCTCGCTGGCCCATGTAACAAATCTTCTCAATTCACTTTGGTACAATTTTCTTGTAGATGTTTTATGGGAGGATGCTAAAATGTTTGACTGGAGAGGATACAGATGGAAACCTGGTGATCTGGGGAACTGGAGCAGCCAAGCTGTTACTTTGAGATTGTCTGGATTCGTATGAGGCATTCCTTATAGGCAAGTCACAAGGTCCGGAGCAGGGTCCAGAATCAATGGTTCACCCCGAAGATGAGGCTTTAGAAAAGGAAACCAAAATCTGATGAGGCCAATAGGGGGCAATTAGTATGGTCTTCAACAAACTTGCTTTCTGCAAAAACTTTGGTATTAGGAGGATTGGAGGAAAGAAAGAATTCCCGGAGGCCAGTCGTGAACCAGTGCATCCCTTGGTGACTCCCGCATGTGGGGGGAGGAAATCAGGGCAAAGTAGTTGCTGCATTTGGCATTGGTGGGTGATTCAGACAGATTGCAGCAAGGCCGGCTCCATTTCCAGAAGATCTGTTCTACTATCCTCTGGTTGAGGGACCACTAGTGAGGCCATAAAATGGCTCTACTCAATTTGTCCAGTGTCGCACTGGATTTTTCCAGTATGTGGGTTACCATCAAAAAATAGCTGGAGGTGGTAGCCCATTGCCAGACCCTCACAGCTTCTCGACAAAGGGGGCAAAATCTGGTTCCTCCCTTATGTACCAGACTATGGACATATTTGTCCGAATGGATTGCTATCATTCCTAGAGAGAGAGCGTCTTGAAATGCTTGCAATGCTAAAAGCACCCCCTCATCTCCAGGATGTTTATGTGCAAGTGAGCCTTGTGTGTTCCTGCCAGATGCCTTGGACCGTCTTTCCCTAGATAATGACCCCCCACCCTATCTGGGAAGTGTCTGTGGCCTGGGGTTGAGGGGGGGATGAAGCAATGGCCTTGAGATACTAGTGGGGAGTAAATCCATCACTGGAGATCCTTTTCTGCAGGAGGTGATCAAGATTCTGTGCGACATTGGAAGTGCCAAGATTGACCATTGTGTGGAAAGTATCCACTGAAGTATTCTCATATGAAGGCAAGCTAGAGGAATGAGAACAATTGCCACAACCATTTTCCATAGTAAGTCAAGAACTAGTCTTGCAGATGGTCTTGTCTTTCTGATTAATAGTCTTACATGATGCCAAAGACAGTCTACTCTGTCTTTTGCAAGTCTTGCTATCATTGAAGTGGTGTTCAACTCTGCTGCTATGAAGTTTTTCTGATGTGGATCTAGAGCAGATTTTTCTTAGGTTTATGGTAATATCTAGGAGGAACAGAGTTGAAGGGTATAGTCCCTGGCTTGCAGCAGAAGATACCTGGTCAGGGAGGTTATGAGTCGGTCGTCTAGATATGGAAACACCTGGAATCCTAGGCATCTCAGGTGAGCCACAACTACTGCCATACACTTGAACACACTGGGAAGTGAGTCCAAATGGCAGAGCTCGAAACTGAAGTGACTGGCTCCTAGCCTGAAGCACAGGTGCCTTTCCATTTTGGTGTGGTAGTACACATCCTGAAGGTCTACAGAGCACATACAATTGTCTTTTCCTAGGAATGGAAGTATCAGCTGCTGTGTCACCATCCAGAACTTGGCCTTTTTCACAGAATTGTTCAGATTATTGAGGTCCAAAGCTGTTCTCTAATCCCCTGTTTTCTTTGGAACTAAAAAGAATTCTGAGTAAATTCCAGATCTCCTTTAGTCTGTTGGGACTTCTTGGATAACTCTTTTTGTGAGCAACTTTTGGATTTCTAATGTTGCTTGTTCCTTCTGACTGGGTGGAACGTCTGGAACTGACTTGTTTGTGGGAGTGGGAAAGGAGAAGGGAATGACATATCCACTGGATATTATGTCCTGCACCCATGTCTCATTATCTTTTGCCAGATTTCACAGTGCAAGGACAAATGACCCCCGACTGCCTCCAGAGGCCAGCATTTGGACACTCCTTCAGGAGCGCTGGAAGGGTCTGCCAAAGAAAAACTCTGCAGCCCTGATTCTGCGGGCCTCCCCTGCCACAAGGGCAGCATCTTCAGTTATTCCCCACCTCTAGGGGAACTTTCACCTTGAGTGTCCTGGAAAGACCTTTGTGATTTTTTTGAACCACATTTTCCCACTACCTCTCTGACCTTTAGAAAAGGATCGGTCAGGAGTGGAAAAATGCACTCCACCTGCAGATAAGGTCTTCCCCCCCTCCTGTTCCCACCTGGTGAGCATCTCTAACTTTAGGCCCAAAAAGAGAGGAGCCATCAAAGAGGGCATTCACGAAGGAAGATTTGAAGGGCTCTGAAACCATAGAGGTGCATGCTCTCATAGCAGAATCTCCTGCAAGAAATGCCTGATCCCCCCACTCTACTTGTTCCATCTGCTGCATATGAAATAAGTCTCAAACGAGTTGACAACAGAATTAGAGCAGAGTGAGACCATCTGCCACTGCATCAGCTACAGCTCCTTGGAGGGAATCTGTAAGTTCTTTTAACAGATCCCTCTGCAGTCCTGTAAAGTGGTTGAGGTAGTACAGCAACTGCAAGGAAAAGGTTGCTGACAAAAAACATGCTTCCCGTACCTATCCATGGTCCTGGAATTTCATTAGGGGGATGGATAGAGGAACTAGTCTCCGATAGTTCTTTTTTTGGTGGCCACCATCATGACCATGGCATCCACTGCTACACCTTTTGTCAAAAAGGGTTTGTCTTTTGGGGCTGTGATGTATTTATTTGACCTCCTAGGAGTAGCTTTCTATAGAGTTGGAGGTCTCCCAAGTCTTCCAAGGAGAGGTTGCCCAGGAGGTTGAAGAGTGACACCCAAAAACCTTCAGGTACAAAGACTCCTCGGCCAAAGGGTTTGTGGACTGCCAGCCACTCCTCTGCTTCAAAATTTCTGGAATGTCCCCAAAAGTGACATCTTCAGGAGGCGACCATGAGAACCCTTCTGTTTCATCGAGATCGATGTCTGAAGTGATAGACTCCCCAGATGCTTCCTCTTAAAGGTAATCTTCAGAGGGACCTCCTCAGTGGGATATTCTGGAGAGTTTTCAGAAGGGGGGGTCCCCTGTTGGACAATCTGAGGCCTGGGGTCTCTGCAGTTCGCTGGACAGGGTACATGAGAGGCTGAAGACACCTGCACAGAGTTGGGAGGAAGATCTGATGGGGACTGTGTCTGAGGCTGTGAAGTAGTCAGCACCCTCCTCGTGACTTCAAAAGCTGTCTGCCCCTGCTCCGAAGAACATCCCAGATCAGACAAAAACGTTGTGGGAGTCAAAGGCATTTCTGGTACAGAAGACAGAAGCTTTGAAGCGGAGGTAGGAGCCAAACTCACCCACACTGAAGCCCCCAGAGGCAGAGTTGGATCCAGAGAGATCCAAACCGGCTCCACGGACCCGACTGGAGAGTGTCTGTTCCCAGAGGTTCCCTGCTCCAACTGAATGGAAACACTTGGGGCAGTTATTGGATCCGAAGAACTTACGGGTTTTGGATCAGATACAGACATTAGCTGGATGTCTGAATCTTCTGGCTCTGAAACCAAAGGACAGATCGAAGGAGGAGCAGGTGCCGATGGGGAAGACGGACTTATCTGATGCCTGTGGGTTCTGATCCAAAAGCAATTTGGCCAAGGCTGGTGTCTTCACTACCCTTTGCACCACCCTGTCCACGTCATTGGAGAGACTCCTGGTTGACAGAGTGGAGAGGGTAGGGGATCGTGATCTTAAGAAAGGGATCGTGATCTTAAGAAAGGAATTGTTAAGGAGCATCTTTTTTCCACATTGCTCACACTTTTTGAAGCCAAGAGGCTTCCCTTCTTTGAGACTTACTTAGAAAAGAAAGGGATACAGTCACACTTACAGACCTCTAAGCTAAACAGGACAGGTTAGAAGAGTGGAAGTATATATTTTTTTTAAATTGTCCTCTAAATTAAACAGACAAAAGGAACAGCAAGAAGAGATCAAGAAATAACATCCAACTAGGACAGACATTAGATGCCCTCTAACTTAATGGACACTAACCACCGAAATAAAGTTCTATCACTCACACTAAAGGGTAAAGATACAGATATTTTAAGAGAAAAAAAACATTAAGAAAGGCTAGTTAAGAGAAACAAATTTAGAGACACTTGGCTGAGAGCTTGCTAGCAGAACCTCCTTTTTTGCAGCATGGCAAACGAGATCTTAGGATGCCAAGATGTTGCATTATGGGTAAAGAGGAATGCCCACAAGCTTTGCTGAAGACCTTGAACTTTTAGAATAGCCAAAACAGATACGATGGATCGGATCCGACCCATCAGTGAAAATAAAGGCAAGACTGACAAAAATCACATCAACATTTTACGAACTGTCATAGGAACACCAGTCTTTAAGTCTCTGGAGCAGTATGAACAGCTGCAGGACTTCCCAGACCGCAATCATCAAAAATTGTGATGTGATGAAGCTTTGGTATGATATCCTCATTTCTTAAGTCATTCCACTGTAAAAGCAGGAATATTTAAATATCTCTCATTTGTAACAGATTTCAGTGTATTAGCTGTCCACAGCAACATAAGACTGCAAATACCACAGATGTCTGAAAATTCAGGTCAGACCTTCAAACCTGATTTTTTTAAATCCAAGTTGACAAAAATAGACACTGACTACAATTTTGAACCCCAAGAAGTCCTTAACTACTGCCTCAGGCGAGGGTCAGCTTCATTTTTATGCAATTTAGAGTTTTGAGGCATCATCTTTGGAAATTCCAAACAAGTATTTGTAAAACTTGTAGCACAACAGCTCCTGTAACCAGCTATCAACCCAACTGCCTTTAAATGTCATGACAATATAGTTATTTTTACAAGGTATCAGAAAATTTGGTTCATCCTGCCATACTTGGGAACATTAAAACTAAAGAGCCCAGCCCCCCACCTTATCAGTCTACATTATATGCAAGGAGATATCACACTGGAAACCCTGTTGTAGCCATCATTATAGGGTAAATTTGCATCTCTTATTGCTAAATGAGAAAAAAAAAGTATGGCAGTTGGTGCATAGGGTTAATGTTGTGAGCTGTAGTCCCCATAGGGCAGAGTTTGATCTCTTTAGTCCTGATCTGCATACTGTGTGACCTTGACCAAGTCTGTGCTTCAGGGCAAATGGGAATTACAGCTAGGTCTTCAATGATCCTCTGAACTGCAAAGCCCAGCAACCATCTATGAACCTAAAAGAATGTCCCATTATCTTTTTTTTCACATTTTCAAATGAATAATCCAATATAGCGTGCAATTGGCATCATCTGCCGCAATGTGGTTGACTGTTTGAAAAATAAATCTTAAAATATCATGAAAATAAGTTTCAAATTAATGAGTTTCTACCGACCTCTCTCACTTTGCTGTCATGAAAGACCGTTTCCATTTCAAAACTAAAAGACAAAATCAAAACTAAAAGACAAAATCCTCAGATAATGTTTGAGAAGAACAGTTCATATGTTTGTCAGTAATAGGCTAGCTGCCCTTGTGGACCATTTTAAGCCTAGCCAACTTCCCTTTTGGTGCTTGAATTAACCAATCACATTTGGTGTTAGACTGGCCTTTTCCATTCTATAGATAATTATATATCACCCCTAGTAAGAACAGAGATCGTACTACTGATGATTTGAGTGGACCCAACTGGAGGATAAAGCATTTGGGAGCTGCTTCTATTCATTAGTAGCTGGGGTAATCCTTGGGGTAAATTTTGTATTACCCATCCATAGATCACCTGCACCTGAATAAAGACAGAGATGAGTTTTGCTTTACATAGTTGGGAGCCTGTTCACAGCACCAGTATCCTCTGCAAGAAATACCCATCCCTCCAAACTATTCTAACATTGCAGAAAAGGTTTGGATCCCTGTAATGAGTATTTCTGATGTCATTTGACTTGCTGATGTGCATTAGGTGTACCAGTACTGGGTCAGGGGATACCTTGTACGCCAGGCAAGTCACATCTTGGCAGTCTGTAGGATACAGAGTACAGTGACAGAGCTTTGAGGTAGTCCATGCAGTACATATTGTTTAGGCCTTGTACTCTTAGTAAAGCATCTCTCTGGGTGCTCCTGTTGTTGCATGTGTTTGGACAAATACATGTCACAGATAGCATTACACTCGATGACTCGCCTAACAAAGGCTGAGCAAAGGGTACCAATGACTTTTTATACTAACAGCAATCCCTTTGATTATAAAATGCACAATATGGGAGGGCTGCTGTCTCTGATCCGAACACGTATGGTGATATTTTACATTGGTGGCTCTACTTATGAGTGAACAGATTGTGCTAAATCATACCGCCTGTGCTGTTGCATATACTGCTATCAGATTTCCACACATTTACAAGGCCACTACTAACCACACTATAGTTTATCACATTCCTATACCATGCAACCACAAAAACAAAATAAGCATCGACAGGAAGCACATCTCTCTCACAGTATAAAAAAAAAAAAAAAAAAAAAAAAGAGGCAGCAGAGGTAAACTTGTGTCTCATGTTTTTTCCTCCTCTTCAGGAAATTCTAGAGAATTCATAAGGGTCGACTTCTGAACACAGACCTATAACTGCTTTGTGGAGAAGCTGTTCACAGACACTCACTTTTACTGGCATGTTCAAAGGCGTGCACTTTTACTGATACGTAAATTGTGGTTAGGTGAAGGTTAATAAAATCCATGAATAAAACAACAAAAATAATTAACACAAATTAAAAGTAATTTCATCCACCACCACTCCCCACCTTGCTGCCTCCAGTTAAGTTGCCATTCAACAAAACTAATTCTGTAGAAAGAAAATGAAATGCTAAAGGCTAAATGTGTGAAATTAAAGTTTGGGTGAATAAAATTTGACAGTTCCATACTGGAACCAAGTGGCCAGGAGTAAAATAATTCCCGGGTGTTGCACCATTTTGTGACATTTGTGTAAAGGGTCAGGATTACAGTCAATTAATTCTGTCTACCCACTGCCTGCATTACCTGAGAAAGGAGAATCCCAGTTAAAACATTGCCTTTTTTTTTTTTTTACCTCAAGTGCAAGGAGTTATGTACGTGGCATGATTTGTGACAAACATCCCATTTCTTCAAAAGTAAAAATCCTGTAGGTCTCCATAATGACAACTCAATATGGATACAAGTGGAACACCCCCTTTATTCCTCACCATGAACAAAAATTAAACACCTACCCTTAATGGAAGGCAGTAGAATGCAGCCTGCTAGAAGGAGTGGTCAATTTCCTGTGTAACCTGTACTAGGTACTAAAGTATAAAAATTTGCATGCCAGTCTCCCTTGGAGAGCTGTTTGTAAAATTTTCAAATAATGCACTTGGACTATTTGGTACAAAATGCCATCAAATCAAGGAATATATTAATAAATAACAAAAACTGAATTCTTTAATCCCTTCACTTGTGATCATTTTCCAGAGGACTTGTCCTCAAAGTACAGTCTGCTTTTGGCTGCATTTGCTCTCCGAATAGAAATTAATCTAAAAAATGTTTTTCCATAAAAATATCAGCAGTGTTGCTGTCACAATTCTCAAAATACACAATGACTGGGATTTCACTTGCAAAGGTAGCCATAAACTGTATTTTAAAGGTCATTCTTATACCACAACATAAATTAAAACAGCACATTTCAGGGACTTCTGGTAGGGCAGAAAGCAGGGAGACAGCTAAGTGTGGAAGGATGTGCATTCCCCCATGTCTTTTGAGCTGGTGGGCCCAAGAAATAAAGAGAAATGTGCAAGGAAAACTCAGAATCCTAAGTTGAAGAATACAGCATTACAAAGGGAGAGAAAAGTGGTTCATGAGCAGGAAAAAACCCTGGACTATGGATATTCCTGCAGTTATCCCTTCCATACCACTGGAAACAAAGAGACCAGATGTGGAAGGAAATTTTCAAAACTAGTGGAACTTTTTTCTGATTATGACTGCAAATAATTTTTAGTTAAATACTTACCATAATTTTGTATCTGTGTTGTCTTCTTTCATTCCCCCTTACATATGGGTTACAGATCAGACCCTCTAATCAGACTCTGACGCATTTCTTGAGACTAGGATCCAAGTTGTGAGCTCCTGCCACTGCCCATAATGCCCTGCACTCCAACCAACCTCCTCAGATCAAGTTTGCTGCCCATTACATGGTACAGGGCAGAGAAAAGAAAAAGTAAACATCCATAACCAGAGGCTCAAAATCAGGAACAATAGTTCCAGAAAAGTTCTCCCCAGGTCTTCTACAGCATCAGGAAGGGGGGGTGACAGGGTGAGAAGGTGAGGAGGAATGAAAGAAGATAACACAGATAACCAAGTTATGCTAAGTACATAACCAATAAATCTGATATTGTCACTTTCATTCCTCCTCACATACGGGCAGAGTCCCCAGTTATACAACTCCTGGGTGGTCTCAAGGAAGGATATTCTGTGATGGCTTGGTGGATAGCTACTGGGACTATGGTGTATAGGGTCCTGGGTTCAAGACCTGCATGGCCATTTATTTCCTCACCCAGTTTGGGTTTGTAAAAGGCAGATCATGTCTCCTAAACCTGATAGACTTCATTGAAGCAGTCACTAAAGCCGTAGACTAGGGTAAGGTGGTTCACCCATCCCTCACTCTGGAATTATAGATAAACTCACTAAACTAGGTATAAATCCCTATGTCACAAGATAGGTTGCCAACTGGCTCACTCACAGAACCCACACTGTGAAAGTAGCAGACTCCAAATCCGACTTCAGACCAGTGACAAGTGGAGTACCACAGGGTTCAGTCCTGGGTCCTCTCCTGTTTGGTATCTACTTCTCTGAAGTACAGGCTAACACAGAAGGTCTTTGGCTAATGAAGTTCGCAGATGACTGCAAACTAGGAGGCATAATCAAAACTCCTAACGATGTGGACATTCTACAAAAGGGCCTCACTGAGACAGATACCTGGTGTCAAAGCCATGGCCTCAAGCTCAATGCCAAAAAGTGCATTGTCATCCTCTTTGGTAAAAACTCTGCACCCATGAACTAAAACATAGGCAGTAGTGTACTTAACACCAAAAGTGTGATAAGAGACCTTGGGACACGGGTGGACAGTAGTCTCTCCTTTGATAATCACATTGCCACAGTAGTCAGGAAATCCTTCTACGTGGCACACATCACAAAAGGTTTCTCATCCAGAAAAAAAAGGTCATTGCTCCCCTCTACTCATCACTCATTAGACGGTACAACACCCCTTCTGGTATGTACCTCACAAGACATCTACAACAACTTGAAAGGCTGCAGAAATACTTCACAAAGACGATTACCAGCCTCAAACAGATGCCCGACGCAGACAGTCTCAAAAAACTCCAGCTTTACTCCGTTGCATATCGCCTACTCAGAGGTGATCTCTGCCCAACATACAAAGCTATGTCAAACCCAGAGCTGTTGGACATGCTCCACTTAAAGTCCCAATCCCTCAGAGCTACATGCTCTAGGGACCTAAACCTTGTCACCACAATAAACAGAACATGCCAGAGGGATAAATTCCTTGTCCCAGAGACTTCCCATACTCTGGAATAAACTACCTATCTATATCAAACAAAGCTCCTCATTAGCACTCAAGACAAATCTTGATGATTGGATGGGAAATAGGAAATTCACTCCAGGGATCATTTCTGTGGATCTGCTCAACAGTGGCACGGGAAAATGATTTTCTTGGGTGGCAAAAGCCAGGGTACCTTTTTGGCTGGGCTTGTATAGACCCCAGGGCCGATAACCTAGTACCTACCTATGAACCTATGCCGGAGCACTGCAGAACCGAACAAAGCACTGCTCCAGGAAACAAGGTCTAATTTGTAATGTGAGACAAATGTGTGAGCCTTTGACCAAGTGGTTGTGGCACATATATCATCGAAAGAGGCCCTGTAAGAAAAAGCAGATTAGGTGGACATTAACCTAGTTGAGTGGGGCTTAGATGGACAAGGTAGCTATAAGTCATTCTTGGAATAAAATCAAGGTGATGCAATCTGTTATCCATTTGGTGAGAGTAACCTTCAAAGCCGCCTAAGTTAGGTGACTAGGAGAGAAGGGCACAAATAATTGTTCTGATTTTCTAAAGGATTTCGTCCTGTGTAGATAAAAATCTAACTGCCTGTGAACATCAAGCACATACAACAAACATTCTCCCTCATTAGAGAAATTTGGGATAAAGACTGGTAGTTGAATGGTCTGATTGAAATTGGATTCTGTAGCCATCTTGGGCATGAATGAAGGATTTGTACAAAGGGACACACTATCCTTGTGGAAAATAATGTAAGGGGGCTTAGAAGACGAGGCTTGAATCTCCTGAGATTCTCTCTGCAGAGGTGATGGCAATGAGAAATACTGTCTTCTATTACAGAAATTTTAAGTTAATCACCAGCTGGTTTGAAAGGTTTTTGAGTTAAGCCCTATAATACCATAGTGAGAACCCATGACAGAGAAGGATCTTTTACTGGAGGCCTGAAGAGGAAGTAGAAATTAAAACATTGCCAGAGTGAAAATTAGAGATGGCTGCCAATTGAAGCTTGATGGTAGAAAAACTGGCTCCTCCTTTAAAAAGAGAGGCACAAAAAAAATAGGTGAAATATAAGAGGCGAAAGGATCAATATTCTCTTTAGAAGCCCAGAAAACAATCATCCATTTACTTCCCATAGACTTCCTTGGCAGCAGGTTTTTGGAAATCATGTCTCTGATGGGGAAGCAAGCCTGGACCTTCTAACATTCACTAGAAGTAGAGAAACCAAGTGGTCAATTTGAAGGACGCCAGATTGTGGTGAAAACCCACTACTGGGTGACAAAGGGTGGTCCAGTTTGGGTTCCAGAATCCATGGAGGATATTTCAGATGAGATCAGAGGAAGGGGAACCAAATCTGACAAGGCCAATAGGGGGGACAATGAGGATTACTGAGGATTTCAGACACTTCGCTTTCTGGAGAAACTTTGTAATCAAGGGAAGAGGAGGATAAGTGTAGAGGAGACCGGGGGGGGGGGCAACCGTGAACTAAAGCACCATTGGGGACTTCCCTGGAAGGGGAATCACAGTGAAATAGTTGCTGCATTTATTGTACTGAGTGTATACAAATACATCACAGCCAGACTGCCCCCAGTGGCTGAAGATTGCATCCGCTACTGATAAGAGTGAGGGACCACTCATAAGGGGTCAGAATGGACCTGCTGAGCTCGTCTGCCAGGACATTGGATTTCCCTGGTATGCGAGTTGCAAGCAGAAAATGGTCCAAAGACATCACCCATTCCCAAACCCTCATGGCCTCTCTGCGCAGCGTGTAAGAGCAGGTTACTCCTTGCTTGTTGATGTACCACACCACAGACATGTCAGTGTGAATCACAATCATTCCTAGAGGGAGAATGTCCTGAAAGGCTTGCAACATGAGGAGGACTGCTCTCATCTCCAGAGCACTGATATGCAACTTGGTCTCTGTGTGTGACCATGTGCCTTGGCCCATCTTTCCCATGCAATTTCTCCCCACCACCCCAAGTGGGAAGCATCCATGGTCACAGTGGCTGAAGGGAATAGAAGGAATGGTCTGCCCAACGTCAGGTTGTCAGACAGTAACCACCATTGTGGATGCCTATGGCAAACTAAAGTCAGCTTGATAAGAATAGACAGAGGCTGGTAGAGAAAAGACCATTGAACAGCCTGGGTCCATTGAAGGACTCGCATAAAATACCTTGAAAGAGGGAAAAAAAAGGGATGGCAGCTGCCATAAATCCTAGAACTGAAGTATTACCCTTGTTGGTGGAGAAGTTAGGTTTGAAATGGTTCGGACATGATCCCTCATGGTCTGAATGCGATAAGGGGGAACAGCCACAATCTGGTTCACTGTGTCTAAGGCAGCTCCAATGAATTCTAAAGTCTGCACAGGAGACAGGTTTGACTGACAGATTTATAGTGATTCCCCAAATGATTGGCAAGGTTGAAGAAGTAATCTCTGGCCTGTAGTAGTTGATGCCTGGTTGGGGCCCAAAAGGCAGACCTCTGAAATGAAAAAAAAAGTTATTTACTTACCATAACATTCCATGTTTGTAGTCCATCTCGCCTACATTCTTGATGGATGGGTTCAGAGCCGATTCTCGGCTCCGACTCGGCAGATACTAAATCTAGAGAGCTTTTACTGGCTCGGGGCTATCCCCTATCCTATAGTGCATCACAGCAATTCCCCAGATCTTGATTGCAAGAAACTTAACTACATACACAATAGCAACTATGCTATCAATAAAGTACAGTTTTGTACCTACCATAAATGTAGATGTTCGAAGATCCACATTGCTGCAGTCCTAACACTTGGGGGTAGTCCGCTGTCCCAGTCGGCCCGAATACCAAAGTATAAGGCTGACGTCGGTCAAGGCGCATTTGTCTGACATCAGGACGTCAGGGTACAAATGCGCATGACCGACGTCATATCCTCAGTCTTTTCTTGCCCCAGATGTCAGAAGACCCTAAAAGGATAAGGCCAAAACCAAAAAACACCAAACACTCCTGTACCTAATATATGTACAATATATACAAATTTACAAAAATAGAACCCCACCCACACAACCACCCCTAAACACAGAGGGGAAGGAGGGAGGGTAAATTGGACTGCAGCAATGTGGATCTTCGAACATCTACATTTATGGTAGGTACAAAACTGTACTATGTTCTTCATCTCACATTGCTGCAGTCCTAACACTTGGGTAGAATCCCAAAGCAGAGGTAAGGGAGGATGGCTAAACTATAAAGAAGCAGGAGCTGCCAAAATGCCCTGCAACACAGCAGTGGCAAAACCAGCCCTGGATTTAGAATAGAGAGGAAGGTGGTAATGCTTGGAGAAAGTATGCACTGAACTCCAAGTAGCTGCCTCCAAAATATCCTTAGTTGCCACCCCTTAGAAATGCTGTTGAAGTGGCAGTAGCCCTCGTGGAATGAGGCCTAATCCCAGCTGGAATCTCCTTGCCATGATGGGAATAACAGAATGCAATGCAAAACCCAATCCACTTAGATATAGTTTGTTTTGACACAGGCTTGCCCTGGGAACTCAAAGCAAAAGAAACAAACAACTGCTGAGACTGCCTAAAATCCCTAGTCCTGCTTAAATAATAGCGCAACTGCCTGTGTACATCTAAAGTGTGCAAAATCTTTTCCCCTTATTTTGGGGATTTGCATAAAAGTAGGCAAATGAATAGTTTGGTTTAAAGCCACACTAGAAACCACCTTAGGCATAAATGAAGGATTAGTACGTAATGATACCCTATCCTTATGAAAAATCAAAAAAGGCTCAACCGCCATAAGGGCCTGCAATTCAGAAACCCTTCTTGCAGAAGTAATGGCCAACAAAAAGCAGTCTTCCATGACAAGTATTTCAATTCAGCAGTAGCCGCAGGCTCAAAAGGTTGTAGAGTAAGTTTCTCCAACACAAAATTGAGGTCCCAAGCAGGAGTAGGAGCTCTACGTGGGGTACTTATATTCTTTGCCCCTCTAAGAAATTGCTTGAACAAAGGATGAGAAAACAATGGTGGGTCACAATCATAGTGAGCTGAAATTGCTGCAGCATGAATCTTAATGGAAGAGAAAGACAAACCTTTGTCCAATAACTCAGTAAGATATTGAAGAGCCACACTCAAATTAGGCTCAGAAACATCCAAATCCTTTGCTGCACTCCAAAATAAAAATCTCTTCCATTTTTCTGCATACACTTTACGTGTACTAGGCCTTCTGGCTTCCATAATAACATTCAAAACTTGTTGAGGAAGTTGAGACCTGCTGTGGTTCAAAACAGAATATGCCAGGCTGTTAGATGAAGAGAGTGAAGCTTGACATTGAGGAGATGACCGTCCCTCTGAGACAAAAGGTGTGGAATTAAAGGTAAAGGCCATGGAGGCTTCCTTACCAGATTCCTCAGTAATGGGTACCAGTGTTGCCGAGGCCAATCTGGAGCTATCAAAATCATCCTTGGCTTGTCTTGTCTGACCTTTAGGAGTACCTTTGGGAGGAGAGGCAGAGGTGGAAAGGCATACACATGAAGATTTTCCCAACTGAACGAAAGAGCATCCACTTTCCAAGCTGTGTGATGAAACCTTTTCGTGCAAAACTTTGGCAGCTGGTGGTTTAGTGGAGAAGCGAACAGATCTATGTCTGGAGTTCCCCAGGACACTGTCAATTGTCGAAATACATGAAGATCCAGTTTCCACTCGTGGGGATCCATGATTTGCCTGCTTAACACATCTGCTAAGGAGTTCTGTGCTCCTGGCAGAAACCTTGCCTGTAGATTTAGCTGCAAGCTGAGCACAGTCTCCCACAAAATCATTGCTTGCCTGCATAGAGGATAAGAATGTGTTCCCCCTTGCTTGTTGATGTACCACATGACAGTAGTGTTGTCTGTTAGAATCAACACCTGCCCTGGAAGAAGTAACTCCTTGAAAGCCATTAATGCAAACTGGACTGCTAACATCTCCTTCATGTTGATATGTAGATGCTGTAGTCTGGCAGGCCACTTGTCTTGTATCCACTTTCCATTCAGATGAGCTCCCCAAGCTATGTCTGAGGCATCTGTCGTTAGAATCTGACTCGCCTCTGGCCAGGTCACAGAGAGTCCCTTGTTTAGGTGATATTCCTGAGCCCACCACAAAAATTCCTTTTGAATGCAAGGTATTATTGGAATGACAGTGTCCAAATCCTGGCAGTGCTGTGTCCATACATTTTTTAGATACCATTGCAGCTTCCTCATATGCAGTTTGGCATTGGGAAGCACCAGAATACAAGATGCCATGAACCCTAACGCTTGAAGGACTGTCCTTGCAGTCAGCACGGACTGATGAGATAGTTGATGGAAGTAAAGGGATAGACTCTTTTGTTTGTCCGGGGTTAAAAAGGCCATCTGGGCTGCTGTATTCAGTCTCACACCCAGAAAGCACATGTCTTGAGAGGGTACTAGACTGGACTTTATTTCGTTCACAGAATACCCCAGGCATCTTAGCACTGCTATCACATATTCCAGATGCTGAAGAAGCTCGTCCTTTTCTTGAGCCAGAATCAGACAGTCGTCCAAGTAAGGATAGAGTTGTATTCCTTTTAGCCTGAAAAAAGCTACAACTGGAGCCAGAACTTTTGTGAATACTCTGGGCAGTAGATAAGCCAAAGGGCAATGCAGAGAACTGATAATGTGAATTTCCAGCTCGAAACGCAGATACTTCCTGCAACTGAGTCTGATAGGCACATGAAGGTAAGCCTCCTTGAGATCTAAAGTTACCATCCAGTGATCTTTGCCCAGCAGAGGTAAAAGCTGTTGTAACGTCAACATTTTGAACTTGGGAATGTCCAAATAAGTGTTGAGGATAGACAAATCCAAAATTGGTCTCCACGTGTTCCCCTTTTTTGGTACTAGGAACAGGCGAGAATAAAATCCTAGGCCCCTTTCTGGCACAGGAACCGGCTGAATGGCCCCTATCTGGAGCAACAGAGAAATTTGCTTGTGAGCCTCTTTTCTTTGTATAGGAGGAATGTCTGGCATGCCTTTGAATGGAGGCAAGGTATGGAAATAAAACCTGTAACCGTGGTGAACGATATCCAATACCCATCTGTCTTGGGTAATAACACTCCAATTTTCTTTGAAAAGTGCCAGCCTTCCTCCCAAAGGTGCTGCCAGACGAGAAGGCTCTGGCAGTTGAAAAGGCAAGTCATTGGGTCTGCTTACGAAAGGACTGACCCCTGCCCTCACCAGAAGACTGGGCAGGCGAACTGCCTGTTCTAGGCCTAAAAGAACCTTGAGCTCTGCCCCTACCACGTCTAGATCTACCCCTAGACTGAGAATCATAAGAAGGATAAGTCCACCCCTTAGTAGGCCAATTTCTACTAAACTTTGGAGGCTGAACCTGCAAAAAATCTTTAACAGTCTGCATAGACTTAGCCTTGTCCTCCATTTTCTTTAAAACTGTTTCCACAGGCGCACCAAACAACACATCAGACTGTAAAGGAGCATCTAAAATCCTTGTCTTTACATGTTCAGCTAAATTCTGATCCCTCAGCCAGGCGTGCCTGCGAAGAACAGAACCAGTGGCTGCCACCCTCGAAGAGGCCTGTACAGCATCAAAACCACATTGCAAGGAATGCTTACCCACCTGTTCAGAAACATGAACCAAATCCTGCAACTCTTTACACTCAATACCTTCCGCCAGAGCATCTACCTTAGACTTCAATTGTGAAAGGAGATAATTTTGGTATTTCAACATGTGAAACTGGCAATTCAAAGCCCTCATGGCTAAAGTGGAAGTAGTATACACCTTTTTCCCCCATCTATCCAAAGCCCTTGCCTCTATCAGAAGGAACAGGATTTTTAACAACAGAAGCCTTAACCCCTTTAGGGCCCTGAGAAACAGTTTCTGGGTCTGCCCTAGGACTCTTAAAAAGATATTTATGAGCTTCAGGCACTCTATAATACCTGTCCGGTTTAACTGGGGCAGGAGGCAAAGAATCAGGGTTCAGGGAAGCCTCTGCAAAAACATCCTCTACCACATCCAGAACAGGAGGTATAGCTAAAGGCCTATGCTGGGGTAGAAACAAAAATTCCCTAAGCCTTTTCCTAGAATCAGAGAAATCTTGACCTTCCCATTTAAAATGCTCCCTCATGGAATGAAGAGTCTCTGAAAAAGAAAAATCCTCAGGAGGAGAAGCCGAAGGTGTAGAGTCATCTACATCAGAATCAGAATAAGGAGGATACTCCTGCAAGTCTTCAGCCGAAGACTCAGAAGCCTCAGAGCACTGCTCAAAACTCTCAAGCTCAGGTTCCACCCTAGGCCTCTTATCAGGGGAAGAACCTCTAATCATAGTAATCAAATCTTCTGCCATTTTAAGCATATGTTTCTTAGGCAGAGACCCTGAAGAACTAGGGGAGACCCCCACTGAAGTTAACCCTGGCCGGCCTCTAGAAGGAGCCTTGGAAACAGAAGGGGAGGGCCTAACCACCTTAGGAAGGGAGGGGAGAACAGCTACCTGAGAAGCCCCTTCAGCCTGGCCTACCTCCTGAGAGGACACATCTTGTAACAGTAAAGTCTCTCCCTGAGAATCCAAAGGAACTTCTGGTAGAACCACCGGCTCCACCGAGCCCTCTAAAGAACCGACGTCCGGGACAGACTGTTCTTCTACCCTAGGCTTCGCTGCTTTGTCTTTGCGCTTTTTAGACGAAGCGGGCGTCGGAGCATCCGACGGCATGTTGTAATTACACCGTTTCCCAAAAACTAACCTGGCACAATCTAATCTTCTCTTAATAGTGCGTTTGTTAAATCTAGCACAAGAGCGACAGCCAACAACGTCGTGCTCAGGCCCTAAGCAAGGTATACACAATGTATGGTAATCTCTATGAGGTATCTGTTTCCCACAAGAAATACAGTTATTCACTTTTTCTGACATCCGGATAAATACTGAGGCAAGAAAAAACCAAAATATTCCCCAACGGGGTACTTAGCCAACTTTGATTCGGTCTGAAACTCCGACTTCAGAAAATTTCAGAACACCAACCTGCACTCGCAATACTGCTTCTGCATCGGACCATGCGGCAAAAAAAGACTGAGGATATGACGTCGGTCATGCGCATTTGTACCCTGACGTCCTGATGTCAGACAAATGCGCCTTGACCGACGTCAGCCTTATACTTTGGTATTCGGGCCGACTGGGACAGCGGACTACCCCCAAGTGTTAGGACTGCAGCAATGTGAGATGAAGAACATCTATGTACATACAAACAAAAGTACTTTATATTACTATCCATGCCATGTGGACGGACAACTATAACAAGGTCAGAGAACATAATGGATAGTCCACCAGTTCCTCCAGTATACAGGAAGGGGGAAGGAGGGTGGGATGCAAGAATGGAGGCAAGATGGACTACAAACATAGAATGTTAAAGTAAGTACATAAACTTCTTTATGTTATGTAGTCCTCTCTCACCGTAATTCTTGCTGGATGGGACAGCGCTCCTAGCAGCTTTATCCCGGGTGGCTCAAGCAGAGAGACTCTTCAGCACAGTGGACCCAAAGGATGACCGGTGCCAGGAGGCCAAATCCAAATTGTAATGAGTGAAAGGTATGAGGTCTTGCCCAAGTAGCTGCTGCACAAATGGTATCAATTGGGAGTTTTGATCTGAAGGCATATGAAGCGGATACTGCTCTAGTTGAATAACCTTTCACTTTAGCAGGTAGTTTCCCAACATTTTTGCAAACAAATGAGATGCAGTCTGAAAGCCATTTAGACAGAGTAACCTTGGAGACTGGCAAGTCTTTGTTTTTGTCTGAGAAGGAAACAAATAATCGATCTTATTTCTGAAAATCTTTAGTCCTGTGCAGGTAAAATCTGAGAATTCTGTGGACATCTAATTGGTGCAGTCTGTATTCTGATTTGTTACTGTAATTTGAGAAGAATACTGGTAATTCAATAGTTGTATTTAGATTATGTTCTGAACATACCTTAGGGAGGAAGGAAGGATTAGTTCTTAGGGAGACTATCCTTGTGGAATATAATATAAGGAGGTCAGAATGGTCAGGGCTTGCAGTTCTGAAACCCTCCTAGCAGAGGTTATAGCAACTAAGAGCAATGTCTTCCAAGACAACAATTTCAAGTCTGATGAAGAAGACAGTTCAAAAGGTGGAGAAATCAATGAGGTCAGAACTAAGTTCAAGTCCCAGGGCTCCAGAGGTTACCTGATTGGAGGTCTAAGAAGGACTCCTCCTTTCACAAAGGTTTTGCATACAGAGTGGGACATAACTGGACTTCCCATGTTCACAAAATGATAAATTAGAGATGGCAGCTAACTGAACTCTAATGGTAGCAGCTGCAGCTCCTTCTTGAAAAATAGATGCAAGGAAGGACAGGACAGACTATGGAAGCTGGGTAGGGATCTATGCCTTGTTTTGCTGCCCAAATGGAAAACCTTTTTCATTTGCTGGAATGTTAATTTCCTGGTAGAAGTTTTATGTGAAGAAATGAGGATGTGTTTAATGGTAGGAGAAAGGGGAAAACACCTGGCTATTCTTGGAGGAGAAAGGGAAAATCACCTGGCTATTCTTGGAACTGGAGCAGCCATGCTGTCAATTTCAGGGTTTGGATGGTAGGATGGAACTGTCCCAGTTGATGAATCAGGTCTGGAGATGGTTCCAGAATCCATGGTTCCTCCAAGAGATAGGGCCACAGGAAGGGAACCAACTTGGCGAGGCCAGTAAGGAGCAATGAGGATCAGGATACTCCAACAGTTTTGCTTTCTGAATCACTTTTGGTAGGAGAGGAAAGGGTGGAAAAGCATAAAGAAGTCCCGGAGGCCAATTGTGGACCAGAGCATCCCTGGGCGACATTCCCAGATGGGGAATGAGGGAAAAGTAGTTGCTGCATTTGGTGCTCATGTACATGCCGAATAGGTTGCAGCAAGGTTGGCCCCATTTGCTGAAAATCTGTTCAGCAACTTCTGCTTTCAGGGACCACTCATGAGGCATCAGAATTACTCGACTCAGTTTGTCTGCTATCACACTGGACTTCCCCGGGATGTGCATTGCTACCAGAAAGCATTGAGTGTCCATCACCTATATCCATACTCTTTGTGCCTCTAAACAAAGTGGGTAAAGACTTGGTTCCCCCTTGATTGTTTATGTACCACACTACCGACATGTCTGATTGAATCTCAATTGTCCCAGTGGGAAGAGAACTGTGAAGTGCTTGCAACGCATATAGCACTGCTCTCATCTCCAGAACATTTATTTACAAGTGGTTCTCGTGATCCTGCCAGATACCTTGGACAGTCATTCCCAGATAATGCCCCCCCCACCCCCCCACCCTATCTGGGAAGTGTTCATGGTCAAGACTGCATTTTGTTGAGGGGGAACAAGGGGACAACTTAGATAAAGCTGATCTGTATGTAACCACCATGTTAGATCCTTCTTGCAGGAGTTTGTGATGAGTATTTGGTGGGACAAGGCTAGATCCTGCATTGACCACTGGGCAAATAGCCACTGAAGTACTCTCATGTGTAGATGGGCTAGGGGAACTAAGAGAATGGTGGATGCCATGGTCCCTAGGACTTTAACTATCCTGGCCTGTACTTTGTCTTTTTCATCAAGAATCGGACATGGCTGTGCAATGATTCTATCCTTTCTGGTGTCAGTTTTGCTGTCATGGTGGTTGAATTCATGACTGAGCCTAAGACGACAATGTGCTGCGATGGAGATGAGGCAGATTTTTTTTGATTTATTGGAATCCCTAATCTGGCACACAAGGATGGAGTCTCGGCCCTGGCTCGGATTAGTTGGTGCTGGGTGGTAGCAGTGAGGAGCCAAGTCGTCTAGGTATGGAAACACCTGGCATCCTTGACGTCTCAGGTGAGCCATTACCACTGCTATGCATTTGTTGAACACTCTGGGGGGCTGCAGTGAGGCCAAAGGGCAGTGTTTGAAACTGAAAATGACTGGCTCCCAGCTGAAAGTGTAGAAGTCTTCTGGAGCGCCTGTCCATTTTGATATGGTAGTATGCGTCCTGAAGATCTATGGAGCACATCCAACTGTCTTTTCCAGTAAACGGAAAAATTGACTTCAGAGTGATCATACGGAACTTCGATTTTTTTTTTACAGACTTGTTTAGCTTGCTGAGATCTAGAACTGATCTCTAGTCCTCATTTTTTTTTTTGGAACTAAAAAGAATCGCAAGTTCCGGATCCTATTTGCTCTGTGGGGACTTCTTGGACGACTCTTTCTTGAAGCAACGAGATGACCTCTTATGTTACATGGTCTAACTGAATGGGTGGCACATCTGGTAAAGACCGATTTACAGGGGGATCGGAAACGAAGGGAATGAGGTAACCTCTGGAAATTATATTTTGTACCCATCAATCTTGGGAAATTTGTAGCCAGGTGCTTGGGTACAGTGAGAGACGACCCCCGACTACCTCCAGAGATGGACAGTCAGGCAACCCCTCAGGGGCAATGGAAGGGACCATCAGAGAAAGCATCTCTATCACCCTGGTGTTGCGGACCCCCTCTGCCACGAGCGCAGCATCTTCCATTATATCCTCCCCCTCTACCTCTAAGGGAGGGTTGACCTTGTGCCCGAGGGAAACCTTTTTGGGATTTACAGAACTACATTTTCCCTCCTGTTTGACCCTTGGGATAGAGGCTAGAAGGCAGGGAGAAATGGACTCTACAGCAGATACGGTTTTCCCTTCCTGCTCACACTTGGTCAAAGTCCCTTTTACCTGAGGTCCAAAAAGAGTTGAACCATCAAAGGGGATGTTGGTAAAGGAAGACTTAAAGGATTCCATAAAGTTGCAAAGCATCATCCAGGAATGTCTCCCAAGAGAGATCCCTGCTGCGGCTGCCTTGCTCACTCCATCAGCTGCATATGCAATCAGCCACATGGAGGAGTTAGCAATAGAGGTAAGGGTGGAGAGCTGCGCAGATACCTTGTCAGTTGATCCCAAAGCTACTGAACCCTGAAGGGCATCTCCCAACTCCTTCAGGAGATCCCTTTGAAGTCTAGTAAAATGGGACAGGTAAATTAGCGATCATAAGGTAAATGCCACTGAAGAAAAGGTACACTATCCATACCTATCCTTTGTCCTAGACTATTAGGAGGATGGATATCTGAGGATGTGTCAGACAACTCCTTCTTCGTGGCCGCTGCTACCACAATAGCATCCACAGGAACTCTCTTAGATAGAAAAGATTTGTTTTCTGGAGCAGTCATAAATTTGTTTGACCTCCTCAGGGCAGGCTCAACTGTGTCCAGGGAAGTCAAAGCTTTCCGGGATATGACCCCCTAAAAGTTGGTCATATGGTGGTGTCACCCAGGAGGTGGAAGGTGAGGAACCAAAGGCCTCAAGGTACACTGATTCGTCCTCAGTAGGGTTAAAGGTCTTCCAATCACCCCTCTAAGGATTTCAAGGATGTCTGGAAAAGAGACATCCTCCAAGGGGGATCTTGGGGACCCTTCTGACTCATCCAAGCAGTGTCCGAAGTGACAGACTCAGATGAGTCAATGTGCTTCCTCTTACAAAGTCTCGTCAGAGGGACCTCTCCAGTGAGATAATCTGGGAAGGTCTCAGAAGAGGGGACACCTCCAATGGGGGCTCCTTGGGGCTCTGGTTGCCTACACTTAGGGGCAGGTGGGGAAGAAGAGGTTGCTACCAGCTGCTGGTGGGACATCAGGTCCAAAGGCAGGGCTTTGGCACTAAACAAAGCTTTCTCCATCGCTTTGAAAGCCTTACCACCCCGCTCTGAAGAAAACTTCTGCTCCGAGGAAACAAGAAGGTAAACCCCAAGCAGGAGGGACAGGTTCTGAAGAGGACATGGGGAGCCGAGCTCACTCGAGCCGAATCACCAAGAGGGAGGGTTGTTCTGAAGAAAAAAACAGGGTGACTATCCCTCTCAGAGTCGACCCAAGAGTGTCTGCTCCCAGACCCCTCGGCTCCAGACTGAGCCAATGAGGATAGAGTTATCGGTTCCGAGGAATCGGAAGAATTCTCGGAACCGAAGGTTACAGCACTAAGGGACCCAAAGCATTAGACTCAGAGTGAAGCAGTTGGAGGAGGAGCAGCAGGCTGAAGATGCATCAGATTCGATGCCTTTTGGTCCGGAGGGGCTAAAACTTTTGCCAGCACCGGGTCGCAGAGCAGCCTCTTCACCACCCACTCAACATCCTCATCAGTAAGTGCCCTGGAGGAACGGGTGGAGATAGATGGAGATCTCCTTTCCAAAATAGAAGATCTCAAGGTAGGTGAAACCGGTTCCAAAATAGGTGTGTGTCTTGTCAGAGAAGGTTGCCTTGGCACCAATGAAACAGATGACACTGATACTGCAGAAGTAGAATCTGGGCCAGAACTCTTTGGCTCAGTCACTTATTTCTTAGATGGTTCCAAAGCTGGAACCAATGGAGATTTCCTTTTATGAGTCTTGGGGACTGTCTGACCTTGTTCCAGCTATTCTTGGAAGGAACTAGCCGTATGTCCTCCATCTATTAGTTTTCCCTTCCTTTTAAGAAACCTAGTACTGAAGGTGTGACAAAGTCCAGGGTTCTTGCAAATGAGCCTCTCCAAGACTGTCCACACAGCTGGTGTGACTGTCAGTCAATGACATTTTTTGAGAACATTTGTCGCATTTTTTAAAGCCAGAAGGGTGGTGTTCTTTATGTTCTCTGTCCTTATCTTTAGACATATTTCTACCAATAAGAAAAAGCAATACAACAACAACCCAAAAAAAAAAAAGTTGTTCTAAGAAGAAGAAAGGACTAGCTCAGAGAGGAAAGGCCCTCTAATTTAAATGGGCCATACAATCCTTAAGAAAAAGGGGACAGGGGAACACTCACTCATTACAATCACTCGGATAATAGTAAAACTCTAGCTAATAGAAAAAAATGAAGAAATATGGTGAAAAGTATAGAAAATTATCGAAAAATCTTTACTTAGCCAACGAGCCAGTAAGAAGACAACCTCAAAGCTTTTGCCGCAAATGAGATCCGGGGAACTACCATGATGCACCATGTGATACAGGATAGCCTCGAGCCAGTAAAAGCTCTCAAGCTTTAGTATCGGCCAAGTCAGAGCCAAGAATCAGCTCCAAAACCATCCAGCAGGAATTACAGCGAGATATGACTACATAACATTGAGGGGCTCCCAGCCAGAAGCACAGAGGACTTCTTGAGCATCTATTTTTATGAGATAGTATGCATCCTTTAAAGTCCACTGAGCACATCCAACTGCCCCTCTGCAGCAGTGGTAGAATGGACTGAATGACTGATTCAGAACTTCGCCTTCTTTATGAGCAAATTTTAATTTGCTTAGATCCAAAATGGATTGCAGGTCCACGGTTTTCTTTGGCACTAAAAAGAAGTGAGAACAAGTTCTGAATCCTCTCTGTTCAGTTGGGACCTCTTAGATGGCTCTTTCTTGCAGTAGATTTAGAATGTCTGCTACTGCAAGCTCCCTCTGACTGGGTGGAACATCAGGGAGTCTCTTTGGCCTATCTGGATGCAGAAGGATAAAGGGAATAACATCTGGATATAATCTTTAGCACCTACTTGTTTTGTGTTACATCAGTACAGGCTGTAGGGTGCAGAGAAAACTGACCCCTGACTGCATCCAGAGATGAGTAGTCAGGCAGTGCTTCAGGAGTAGTGGCAGGGCCTATCCGAGAAGGGTTCCTGGAAGACCTGATTCTGTGGACCCCCCTCTGCCCACAGGGCAGTATCTCCCATTGAAAATTCCTCCTCTGGCCCTAGAGGAAGCATCCCCGTGTTGATCTTGGGAAGACCCATGGGATTTACAGAACCAGATTCTCTTTCCACTGCAGGGTTGAAAATATGACACCGATGGCAGATGAGGTCTTCCCTTCTTGCTTACTGCGGGTTAGGGTCTCTTTGACCGATGGACCAAAAACAAGGCTCCATCAAATGGGGCACTAATGGACACCTTAAAAGGCACCATGAAATCACAAAGAATCATCCAGGCAGGTCTTCAAACAGCAATGCCTGAACCGGCTGCCAGTGAGGCACCTTCTGTGGAATGGGAAATAAGCCAATTAGCCTCATGGAAGAACTAGACAAAAAAGAGAGACAGTGCTCAGTCAGGGGGACCATAAGTTCTCTGCCATATTCCCCAGAGATTCTGACTGTTTTTTCACCAGTTCCCTCTGCACATGCATAAAGTGTGCCAGGTAGTTCAACATCCAAGTGGCTGAAATGTAAATGCACTTACCAAACCTAGCCATCGCTTCAGACTCCCTGTTCGGTGGATGGACAGTGTTACTCTGTTCAGCCAGCTCCTTTTTGGTAGCTGCTGCCACAGCCATGGCATCCAATGGAATACCCCTGACCCAATATGGTCTATCCTTGGGGAGAGATTAAGTCTGTTTGGAAGCTTAGGGATCAGTTCAAGCGAGTCTGGCTCCTCCCAGGCTCGGCTGGACACCAAATCCAAGAGCTTGTCCTCCAGGGGGGAACCACCCCGAACGTAGATAGGCCTGTCCTAAAAGCATCCAAAAACATGGACTCCTCCAAGGATGGAGGTTGGGCCAACCAACCACCTTTTCTTCTCAAGATCTCTAAAAGGTCTCCAATGGAGACATCCTCCAGTGCTGATCTAGGGAATCCTTCCCCTTCATCGAAGTCTGTGTCCTCAGTGATGGACTCCAAGAGGCAGTCAATGTGCCTCCTTCTGCACTTCCTCATTTGAGGGATCTCATCTGTGGGATGTTCAGGGGCAGTCTCGGAAGAAAGAGCTCCCTCTGGGCGAAGTATTGGAAGGCTAGTCTGGACGGGCTGACTCTGGAGAAGAATGACAGGCACAAATCTCCGATCCAAGGAGAGTCGACGGAGAGCCTTCATAGCTCAATAAGACCAGATCCCTATGGCACAAAAAAGCCTTTCTATGACTTTGAGCACAGAAGGACCCAGAGAATCCCTCCCCCACTCTGTGGCAGCTGAAGCTACCAAAAAAGGGGCAGGAATCCCCAACCCCTGGGCTCCAGGTAGAATTGGACCCGAACTGTCCAGTGATGAAGAGCCAAGGGGAAGACTCAGCTCTGTCATCATAGGAGCCAAACATCTCTCCCCAGATCCAATGGGAGCATCAAAGATTTGAGACCCACTGTGATCCAAAAGTAGCAGAGCAGAAGTCACGGCAATGGTACGAGTGGAGCTGGGAAGGCTCCTGATACTCGACCCCGGTTCTCTTGGATGGCTATGATCCAGGGACTCTGATGCCAAAGGCCAGATCAGAGAAGATGACTGAACTTGGACAGAAGTAGTAGCAGAACCCAGAGGGAGCAGCGCGGAAAAGACCACCAACTAGATCGGAGTCTTCAGAAAATTCCTGATCATCCTGTCCACACTGGCCTCTGAAAGGCTCTTAGAAGACCTGGACTAAGCCACTGAAGGGGACCAGGAGTGTCTCACAGAGTCTGCTCGAGAGCAGCAGCAGATCCAATGCCCAACACTGGAGTAGGACACTTAAGTGTCGGATCTATGGTCCTAGGATCCCAGGTGAATAGAGCAGTTTCGGGAGAACTGATCAGATCAGATGAGTGTTCAGAACCAGCAAAGCAAATGTGGGCCTAGGATCAGAGACAGTCTGATCGGAAGGTCTCGGAACTTGAGAGGGTGGCTCAGAAGATGCCCTGGATGACTTTAGAGGGTGCTTCTTAGCCTCCGAAGATCCTGTCACAATCTTGGAGGGGGTTTGAGCCCCTGGAGTGTCATATCAGTTCAGGCCATAGGGAGGAAAAAAACACAACAGGCACTTAATCTGCAAAGAAGAAAAACCCAGATGAAGGAGAAATCCCACTAGAAACACTACCCAAAACTCGAGACTCAACGATCACGTCTGACACTTCTCAGCAGCAAAAGAGATCAGAGAAGGTTGGTTTGAGTGCAGGGCATTGTTTGAAGTGGGAGGAGCTCGAGACTTGGATCCTAGTCTGAAGAAATTTGGCCAAGTTGGATCAGAGGGTGGATCAGAGGGTCGGATCCGTAACCCATACTTGAGGAGGAAAGAAAGACAATATCGGATTGAAAGACTACAAGAAATGGATGAAGCTTTGTATAAGCACACTGGGGACATCTCCAGTCTACTAATTCAAGGAGAAGGAACTCCGGGAAAAGCTTGCTGAAAAAAGATAAACATTAAGGAAATCCAGCAAAACTTAACTGAATAGAGAAAATCCAGCAAACATTAACCAAATCTAGGAAATCCAGCAAATGTCAATAATTGAGTTGGAGTACAAGTTCAGAAGAGGTATTTTGGAGACAGTAGAGGATGGTGACTGTGTAACCTTCACGAAAAAATGCCTGCACAAAGACAGGCATACAGGCTAAAACACACCAGGAAAGATGATTGAGACCTCAACCCAGGCCTGTCATAGCTACATTTCACAACTATGTCTTTAATGAAAGAGCTTAGCCACACTTTGGAGAAAGAGAGAATAGCCACAAGGTTGGAGACAATATAGTGTGTGTGAGGGCAATGATTACTTTCTGCAAACAAGAGGCAAGCTGGGCACTTTCCTTCCCATAATTAGTAATGCCGGAAAATGGGGCTGCATTTCAAGCAGCAATAACCCTGACATACCTAGCAGTATTTTATCCTCAGGGTCCCAAAATGTTATGCTGGATCTAAACGAGCCATGAAAGATTAAGGAAACTCAAATGGTCTCTGAATTAAACAAACAGCAGGCAGTCAGTGTGCAGAAGTCAAGTCAGCAAAATAGGAAGCAGATACCAGCCAAACCTTTCCCATCATTTCAACAGAAGATGGACAGACAGATTTCTCTCTAAAGAGGTTACAGAACAGGCATGGGATGACAATTCTGAAAGATTATTGTATAAAATGCTGTAATTTTCTTAAATTCCAGCTGTACAACAGTAGGAGCATACTGCTACTTTATAACATAATTTTGGCTGGTCTCTCGTGTTTTGACTGCAATGTTTTACGAAGTTACAGAGGTAAGGTAGCGATACTCAGTTTTTATGCAACAGAATTAAATGAAGCAATTACATTATTAGACTGGGAGAGTACTGTGCAGCACATAATTTACTCCTAAACTTTTAATTCCAAGAAGGTTTGGGGGGCTAGTAAGCTGATAAAGGTAAATAAATCTAAGAGAACAATTATGACAGTAATTTTTTAAGGCAATAAAATAATTCAACTGTTATTTAAATGTCTGCTATATACAACTGACATTTGTATGAAACTAATTTGTAAAAACTACAATGATGTATATATACTTCAAACAGAGAAACTTGATGATCAAAGTAACAATACTGGTACTGAAATTGCATGCAAGTATAAATTGGGAAAAGCATAAAGAGATCTAATCAGAAGGTTACAAAACAAGAGATACCTTCTGAGGAACACAGATGATTGCTACCAAATAAAAATTTGGTTACAGCTCGAGGTTTCTATACAGTAATTAAAGTTTAGATTCTTTATGAGTTAATCTTGGTTAACAGTGTTGTCCTGGAATGCTAATGGACTACTTAATGAAAGTAAGATGGACAGGGTTTACAATGTTTTTGATGAGATGTAATGCTAATATAATGCTACAGCAATAGACCCACATGAAAGGAAGGGATCATGAGAGGCTGACAGAAAATGAAAATGGCAGACTACTATGCAAGTTTAGAAAATGAAAGATGCTCATTAGAGGAGGTAATGGGGTTAGGGTTGAAGTGGAGGAAAGGGATAGTTTCAGAAGATGTATACTATTAAAGGCTAGGTGGCTGGGAAAGGCCATCACCATTGCTCTCTCACACACAGACACGCACAGACACACACACACATATATATATATATATATATATACATATACATATTACACATACACACACACAAACACACACACATATTGTAAAAGGAAAAAACTTCAAAGACCAATGCACATTAGGTTCAAGTAAGGCATCCTTTATTACTTGCAGCAAGGAGACAAAGCATGTAGGTAACAAGGTCTGTCTAGTTCTTCTGGTGATCAGTTTGTTATTCTTATACAGTTCTCTCCATGTTACACAGAAAATGTTACTATTCTATTGCTGACGTAGTTGGACACAGCTTTCTGCATGTTTTACAGAAAATGTTACTAGACTTATTGCTGACTAGGTTAGATTATTTGCTAGCTTTGCAAAAAACACTGAGAAAAACAACCTGGCCTTGGGCTTATTTTAGCCCATTCTATCTTTTCAATTCTTCAGTTGTACAGTTCTAATACACGTTACATTTTGTTTAGATTCAAGGTACATTTCTAGCATTGGTACAAGCAACGCTATCGTTTATACTTTCAAGCATCTATTGCTCTCTTATCAGAGCTTCTAGCAGCTGCATATTTTTTCATGGCATAAGCAGAAATAAAATGCTTCTTTGTTAGGTCTCATGACATTAGCAGAAATGAAATGCTTCTTATTTTCATGACATTAGCAGAAATTAAATGTCTCTTGTTAAGTTTCTAATAGCTGTGCAGATTCATGCAATGTGAACAGAATAAATGTATTAAACCTTTTAAAACTTCAAATGCACTAAGCATGCATATTACTATTATATATTTTTTCTAACACATATACATACATGCACACAAACACATACACATACAGTACACAAACACACAGAATCCAAAAATCAAGATTACACTGATTTTGGGAAACAATATTGCCTTTTATGTGGGCATTCACATTTTAGCAGGTGACCAAAATACCGTGTGTTCTGAACAGGAGGTCCCCCTCAGATGCTCCTCTCTGGGAAGGGTTGATACTTGGTTTAGCTTTGCTGATGTGCTACATCCTGGTGGAACAAGTCATGACTTTACACACTTCTCTGCTAAGCATCACACACAGGCTAGATCGTCTTGATGTTACCTTACCTGACTAAAATTAGTTTTTGGTATCGTCTAAGAAATTTATCTCTGATCACACCCCTTTGTTGGTTCCATTACACCATGCAAAGGTTAGGCATGGTGAAAAAACTGGTATCTTCCTATAAACATCTTAAAAAGATGCTTCCTGGCGTGGTTTGAATAATTTATGCAGGACAAAGTCCATTGTTGAATAAAGATCTGCTTAAACCCTTAACTGGACTGTTTGTTCCCTTCAGTGAAGGAGGGCTTTATTTTTATCAAGTTTTGCAAAGTTAGCTTCGGCCAAGATCCAACATTCTGAACAGCTGTCCATATTCCTAATCTTTTACTTTGTCCTGCAGAATGCTGAGGCAGTAGATCAGGACACTTCAATGCTTCATGGATTTTGCTACCTTTTTTCATTGATTCTATACAAGAGACTGACTTACTTCTACCAGCCTTCTCAGATTACATACAGAAAATTTGAATTGACAAAATTCTTTAGAAAAAGCAAGAGTACAATGGGACAAGCTAAACTTGGTCAAGAATCAGGAGGACTGAATCACCCTGCCCTGGAAACCTACAGTAGAACAGAGTCTGTACGTAACTTTAAGAAGCATTTCCAGATGTATGCACGTGCATATAGTGAGCACGTGCAGGCAGCAGTGCCATTTTGAGAGAACAGCCAGAGTGTTTACATGTATGAATGTGGTAGTCAGTTTTAAGTACAAATTACAAAGCCTCATTCCTGATGTGTTTTGTCTGTAATAAAGCTGCTTGAACTGAACCCACAACTGTTAGTGTGTTTTATCCTGGCCAGATGAGAGATATGGTGTCAGAACTGGGATTAAATGAGCAACTTCAAGTCATAAGGAGCAGAGCTGAAGGTGAAGGCAGATTGAGCTGGTTGAGTGAAACAGAGCTCAAACAAACAAAAAAGGGTCAGAAATGAACTTAAGGTAACCAGAGCTTGCTTAAATGATTCATTTTACAAAGAAAATGAAATTGAGCATTTGTAAGCCACAAAACACATTATTAATTAAATGAAAGGCACAAAACATATTAAGCTAAATCTTCAAAACCACAACATTTGTTTAAACTTACAGAAATATTCATATGGGGCTCAGAATTATCTCCGATTTGCATAACGAGCATGTTTAAAGTAAAACGAGCAGAAGAAAAGTATAATGAGCATGATAAGAGATTAAAAGGGCATAACGAGTACAATAAGGATAAAATAAGTTTAAAGAGCAAGGCAACTGCATTTTATTTTTAGTAAAGGACTGCATTTGGGCACAAACTACTATTTTGCATTGACCAAATCCATTCAAAGTATAGCTGGAGTTATTCGAAGCATCTCAGAGTGTGCAAAGTGTTTGCAGAGTGTGTACTTATTACGCTGCAATTATTTCAGAGAGTTTGCTGTTTGCAAAGTAGTTATATTGCCACAGTCATTTAGAAGTTTCTTGTGCTGTGTACATTTATTCGCACAGTGCCGCCATTTCAAGGTGTCTCTTACACTGTAGAGTTATTTCACAAAAGCACAGCCATTTTTAAGAGTTTCTGTGCTGTGTACAGTTTATTTGCAAAGTGCATTCATTTCAAAGGGTTTCTTACCCTGAGCTTTTTCTGCTGTGTACAGTTTATTTGCAAATTACAATAATTTTGAAGCATTTCTTATACTGATAAGGAGTGGTTTCACAAATTACAGTGATTTTAAAGTATTCTTGTGCTATGGAGACTTATTTGGCAAAGTGCAGTTATTTCAGAGAGTCTGTTGTGCTACTAGGCATAATTACAAATTCTGGTATAGAGTTCAGGCATATTTGTGTGTGTATGTTCGTATACAATTTCAAGCACCTTCACTACTGTGTGTTATGGCAGAGGTATTTCACAGACCCAGTCCACTGGCGTTTGATCATAATATAGCAGAGAATTGGAGAGTATTGAAGCAGGAATACAATGTTTTCATACAAGTAGCTTTTTCTGACAAAGATGCACATACAGGGGCATTCATTTTGCTTAAAGTAGCTGGGTCAGAAGTCACTGAAAGAGAACATTAATTTGTGTATGCACCAGAAGTATAAGTAGGAGAGGGGGAACCACCATACTGTAGTACCAGTTGAATCAAGGGAAGACCTCCTGGAGTGCTTGAAACGTAAATTTAAAGAAATGCCCAACCCTCAGACAAATATTGCATTACAGAGACACTTATTTTATACAAGACCAAAAGATAAAATGTGGATAATAACATTGGGTGGCCTATTTTTTCCAGGACTCTATGAACAATTGTGATTGGGTAATTGTCTGATGCACTATTTAACTGCAGTGTGTGTGTGTATATATGTGTATATATATATATATATATATATATATATATATATATATATATATATATATATATATATATAGATAGATATATATATATAGATATATATATATATATATATATATATAGATATATATATATATATATATATATATATATATATATATATATATATAGAAGGCTTTATGATGAAACTGGTATGCTTTATCACCCTTTGGGTGTCAGTTTTTTGTATTTTCATACATGGGTACTTTTGCCCGTACATTTTTGTATTAAAACAACTAGTATTTTGGCCTTCCCTATCGAAGGATATTAATAAACTACTTTTTTTCTTGTTCAGTATGTAATAGTACTAAACTGCATTTGCAAAAAGAGCCATTTTAGCTAAGCCAATCCTGAACTACCTTGGTCAACAGTAGGCTCTGACATATTTGAGTGGAACAATCAGCATTACTTAGCATTGGTAGACTCTTATTCAATCTGGATTGAAATCGATTTTCTACCTAACCTAACATCCAGTGCTATTACCAAGATGAAACATAATTTCTCAGCCCATGGTAGTCCACACAAAGTTATTTCTGACAACGGTACCCAGTTTACCAGTCAACTGTTTCAAAGATTTGCAAAAGAATGGGGAGGGAGACTTTTCATCTTGTAAGTAGTCCTGAATACCCACAATCAAGTGGCTTTGCTGAACGTGCTGTACAGAGTGCAAAGCAATTTCTAGAGAGGTCAAAGCGTGACAATATAGAAATCTTCTTGAATTTACTTAATTTCAGAAATATACACTTTGACACTTACTTGGCTCACCTGCTCAGAGACTTCTATGTAGGCAAACCAGAACAACCTTGCCTATCAGTAATAGTTTGTTGGTGCCTAATGATAAAAACCACCAGAGCAATCAATGCCCAACTTTTTAAAAAGCGTTCCTCTCGGAAGTCCAGCTATGATAAAATGAGCAGATTTCTTCGTCCATTGAAAGGAGGAGTGAGAGAGTAAGGATGCAAATGGCAAAAGGCTTTGATCGAATTGGTCAAGTGAGAGGTAAATGTGCAGAGCCAAGATCCTACTTAGTGGAATCTGAGGGTATGGAATACAGGAGAAACCACAGGAATCATCTTCCTGCATCAGAAACTATTTTGCAACATTGTACCTGTGATACAGACTCTAGATCTCAGAGCAACCCTGACAATGTTCATACCGAATAACATGTCTCTATTTCCATTCCTGATGAGGTCCCAGATGTCCCCAAAGTTGAACATTCCTTGAAGAAGGTCCCTGTTGCTAAATCCAATTCTGACTCTTATGTTACATGAGCAGGACGTACTTCTAGACCTAGTGCAAAATACACAGCAACCTGGACATGATTGTTGAGTGTCTGATTTGTGTAACTGCATGTCGAAAATTAGTTCTGCATAACTGCATGTCAAAAGATGATTTCTGTACAACTGCATGCTATTGCATACTGTTATCTGATATATGAGCTATTTCTCAAAGAGGGAGGATATAAAAGAGATCGTGTGTATGTAACTTTAAGATGCGTTTTCAGAAGTAGGCACGTGCAGGCAGCAGTGCCATTATGAGAGAACAGCCAAAGTGTTAACATGTACGAGTGTGGTAGTCAATCTGTTTATAAAAGTTTTAAGTTACAAAGCCTCATTCCTGATGTGTGTGTGTGTAATAGAGTTGCTTGAACTGAACCCACAACTGTTCGTCTGTCTTATCGTGACCAGACGAGTGACACCTACTATGAATAGACTTAGATCAGAATGATTTCCCTGCCCACTCACAAGATTACCAAGATAAATGGAAAGCTATGCCCTTAACCCAGGCAATGCAACAAACAAATTTCTTAAGGGTCATATGGGATGCATTGAAAGGCAGTTTGCAGGGTACATCCAACAATACACTGGATTGTCTAACAAAAATACCACAACACTTAAAGAAACAAAAACCTGCGAGAAGTTAATTCTCCTGATAGGATTCCCATTCACTTCAAAAGTATAAATCTACATGGATAAGGCACTATTACTTTAGAGACAGAAATGAAGGTACCTGAGGTACTGTGAACAATTGCTCAATGGAGGGAAAATGAGAAAAGTATAGTTGTGTAAACTGAACTTCCCATAACGGATGATGTTTGATCACTTTTGCAATAGCCTTACCTATATGGGCTAAATCCAGTCAAGCATATAACACAGCTGGCCAACTTCCAAAGCTCCAGGACACCTTCTACACGCCCAAACTCTCAAGCAGCTTGAGGTGAGCTAACTAAAAGACAACTTTGGCAGCAAAGCCCTTGAGATTTTCATGCCAGCAGAGATAGGGAGGAGGAGCCTGAAAGGACAAGGCTAGGAACGAAAATGTCCACACCCAGTCATAAAAAAGCAGATTCAAACACACACACACACACACACACACAAAACAAGCAGGATGGAGCAGCTACTGCAATAGTGATCATTCAAATGTCTACTGCTATAGCAACTTCAACTGACTCAACTGTACTATGTCAGTCATAGTGATCACTGCTGTAGTAACCTTAGTTGTATGGCTAGATTACCCTAGCGTACTACATTTGAGAGGTGGAAAGAAGAGTCCAGGAGCCCCTGGAGAATTATTCTAGTAAAGCTTGATTTGGACTAAAGAAGTAATAAAGCTTATAGTGCTTTGTAAAAAAAAAAAAAAAAGCGTATGTGTAGAGGACCAAGCAGCAGCTTCTAACACTTCTAGAATTTAACCCTTTCCAAAAAGGGATAAATGAAGCCAAGGTCCTGGTAAAGTGGGCCTTAACCCTGCCTGAAATAGTTTCATTATGCTGAGTAAACAAAAGATAACAGCATTAGACAATCATATGGAAATACTCTTAACATGGATTGTCTCTTCTTACTTCCACAAGAAATTAATTGCTCTGAAGATATGAAAAAGATTTTGTTCTGTCAAGATAGTACCAAAGTTGTCTGTGGACATCTAAGGTATGCAGTATCCTTTTCCCCTCATTTTTAGGTTCAGAAAAGAAAAAGGGGAGATGAACAGTTTGCCTTAAAGTAAACTCAGACACTATTTTAGGCACAAAAGTATTACTTGTCAAAGAAAAACTATCCCTATGGAAAATGAGAGAAGGCAGAGTCACCATAAGAGCCTGCAACTTGGATATCCTTCTTGCACAAGTCAGAGCAATTAGTAAAACTTTTCTCCAGGTCAGGATCCATTTACCAGCCAAATTATCAGTTTCAAATGGAGCATATATGTTGGCTTCTCCAAAGATACCACGGAAAGGTCACCAGTTACCTTGGGGGCCTCTTATGCAAAACACCTTTCAAGAACATTTTGACAAGGGACTGCATTAAAAGAGGAGGGCCCATAGACAGGCATGCTAAAATAGCCAATAACTGAACCCTGGTAGTAGGTTAAGAAAGCCACAGGATAGTAACTAACTCACACAAGTGCTGTAAAACCAGAGAACGACTAGCCCAGCATGGACGCTGGTTATGTTAGCATTAACTAAAAAAGCTACCATTTGCTAATATATGATTTTCTAATAGCAGGCTTTCTTGCCTCCATTAGTACCGTTAAATGTCCTCAGTAAACAAGTACCCAAGAGGAATTAAAACCATCATCTGAAAATGATAAACGCTGAGGTGCATCAAACACACCGTTTCTTGTGGGAGTAGATTCAGTCTGAGAAAGCTTGTGGCAATTATCCCTGGTCATTTCCAAAAGAAGGGAGAACCATGATTGCCTGGGCCAGAAGGGAGTAACCACAATGATCTTTGGTGATTCCTTTAGAATTTTCAGAAGAACCCTGGATATTAGTGGAAAGAGTGGACAGCCATACAGGAAACATTCCTGTGCAAGGAAAATGAAAGGCATCAGTCTTCCAGGCCTTCTTGCATGGAGTTCTGGAACAGAACCTTGCCAGTTGATTGTTCAGAACAGCGGCAAACAGGTCTACTTGAGGAACTCACCACAGATGGGTCAAATCTTGAAAGCTCCTGAGCTATTTTCCATTCACGAGGGTCTGCCCTGATCCTGTTCACCTTGCCTGCCAAACAATTTTACTCTGATGGAATGTAGGATGTCTGTCTGTCTGACCACAGTGGTCAAAATCCTTCTATGTACGTGGCACACCTCATCACAAAAGGTTTCTCATCCAGAAAAAAAAGAGGTCATTGTTCCCCTCTACTCATCACTCAGAGCCATTAGAGTACAACGCCCCTTTTGGTATGTACCTCACAAGACATCTACAACTGGAAAGGCTGCAGAAATACCTCACAAAGAGGATTACTGGCCTCAAACAGATGCCCTACGCAGACGGCCTCAAAAAACTCCAGCTTTACTCTGTCGCATATCGTCTACTCAGAGGCAATCTCTGCCTAACAGCTATGTCAAACCCAGAGCTGTTGAACATGCTCCACTTAAAGAAATCCCAATCCCTCTGACCTACACACTCTAGGGACCTAAACCTTGTCGCACAATAAACTGAACATGCTGGAAGGATGGATTCCTGTCCCAAAGACTTCCCATACTCTGGAACAGACTACCTAGCCATATCAAACAGAGCTCCTCATTAGCACTCGAAGAAAAATCTTGATGATTGGATGGGTAATAGGAAATTCACCCCGGGGATCACTTCTGTGGCTCTGCTTGACAGGCACAAGAAAAAAAAAATTCTTGTACTCTTTTTGGCTAGGCTTGCATGGCCCTAGGGCCAACAGCCTAGTACCTACCTATGAATGTATGAACCCAAGTAGAAACTGCACTGGTTGAATGAGCCCTCAATGGTGTAGCTAAGGAAATACATTGTGAAATCCAATGGGAAATCATGACTTTCGAAATACATCTGCCTTTTCTATTAACTGAGAAGGCCACAAATAGTCTGTCGGAATGCCTAAATTCTTGCGTTCGATGTAAATAAAAGCAAAGTTGATGATGAAAGCCCAATGTGTTCAGAATATATTCCCCATTATTGGAAAAGTTAGGGAAAAATACTGGTAGTGGAATACATTGGTTGATATTCACTGGTAAAGCCACTTTAGGCATGAGACACTCTGTCCTTGTAGAAAATTAAATAGAGTGACTTGACAGTAAGAGCTTGCAGCTCAGACTCTCTTTGCCGAAGTAATTGCCACTAAAAAAGCAGTCTTCCAGGAGAGAAATTTAATGTCACACGAAGCTACTGGTTCAAAGGGAGGTTTTGTTAAAGCCTGAAGCACCAAAGTCAAATCCCATGGAGGAGAAGGATGTTTAACAGGAGACCTTAATAGAAAAAAATCCCTTTTAAAAAGGCCTTACAGAGGCATGCAGAAAAGGTCAAATCACCACCAAGGTGAAAATTTGAAATGGCTGCCAAATGTACCTTAATAGTGGAAAAACTAGCTCTTTCTTTAAAGAGAGAGGTCAAGAAGAAAGTATTTCAGGAAAATGGGTGGAGAAGGGGTCTAAATTCTTATTCTTTGCCCAAATCACAAACCTCTTCCATTTACTGGAATAAACTTTTCTGGTAGAAGACCTCTGGGAAGCAAGAATAATCTCCTTCATGGGTGAAGCTAGCCTGGACTTGGCCAAAATCAGTGGAAGTGGTAATGGAGGAAAGGCATACAGGTGACCCAGAGGCCAATCATGGGAGAGTGCGTCCCGGGGGATTCCCCCTCTAGGGGGATCAATGCAAAGAAGATGCTGCATTTGTGGCTGAGAGGAGATGCAAACAGATCGCAGCTTGGATAACCCCACTGATGGAAGATCTGTTGAGCCACTACTGGATTCAGGTACCACTCATGAGGAGTCAATATAGCCCTGCTCAGTTTGTCCACCAACACACTGGATGCTCCGGAAATGTTCATTGCAGTGAGAAAGTGCCTCGTGGCCATCGCCCCCTCCCAGACCCTCATGAGCTCGCGACACAGCAGATAAGAATGTGTGCCCCCTTGCTTGTTTATATACCACACAACAGCCATGTTGTCGGATAGAACCGCAATCATCCCCATGAGGAAGGCAGTCTTGAAAGGTTTGCAACAATAAAAGGACTGCTCTTATCTCCAGAAAGTTGATGTGCAGTTTGGTCTCTGAGGGTGACCAAGTCCCTTGGACCATCTGTACCTAGAAATGCCCCCCCCCCACCCCAGGAGGGAAGCGTCCAAGGTGACTGCCACCACAGGAGTAGACAGGAATGAAAGGCCTGCCTGCTAGGAGATCCAGAGTCCGAATCCACCACGACAGATGCTTGTGACACTGAGGTGAGCTGAATGAGAAAAGACAGAGGATACTGCCACGCTGACCACTGAACTGCGAGTGTCCACTGAAGGACCCTCATGTGGTAACGAGCCATTGGAACCAAATAAATGGCTGCAGCCATCTATCCTAGAGTCCTGAGAATGAGTGAGACTGGAGAATAGGTTATCCCCAACCAAGGTCTGAACCTGGTCATGAATAAGCGACACCCTTTGTGGAGGTAAGGCTGCAATCTGAGAGATGGTGTCCAGAGTGCCTATGAATTCCAATTTTTGTGTTGGAGTCAGGGATGATTTCGCAATGTTCACTGTGATCCCCAGGCAATGGAACAGGGAGAGAATGTAGTGAATATTGTCCAGTAGTTGATGCCTTTGTGGGGACTGTCAGGAGCCAATCGTCCAAATAGGGAAAAACTTTGATTCCCTGCAGTCAGAGGTGAGCTGCTACCACCACCATACATTTGGTGAACACCCGGGGGGCTGAGGTGAGACCAAAGGGCAGGGCCCAGAACTGGAAATGATAGACTCCCAAGCGAATACGGAGAAACCTCCTGGACTGTCGATCCATCTTTACATGGTAGTACGTGTCCTGGAGGTCTAAGCACATCCAGTCATTGCTGTACAATAGAAACATGATCGACTGTACAGTGGCCATCCAAAACTTCGACTTCCGCACAAATTGGTTCATTCGACTGACACCCAAAATAGGACATAGGTCCCGTTTTCTTTGTACCCAAAAAAGTGGGAATAAGTTCCGGCTCCTCTCTGTCCTGTGGCGACCTGTTGGATGGCTCGTTTTTGAAGAAGGTTTACAACCTCCTTTCAGGCTGCCTCTTCTTGATTGGGTGGCATGTCTGGAAGAGGACTGAATTTTGGGAGAATTTCCAAAAAAGGAATGTAATAACACCTGGATACAATTGCTAGCACCAAAGGATAGTTTGTGATACTTGCCCAGGCTAACGGGTACAGCAATAATCAACCCCCGACTGCCTCCAGGGAAGGACAGTCGGGCAACGCCTCAGGGACATTGTAAAGGTTGCTCAGAGAAGGGTTCCCTGGAACCTTGGTTTTGCGGGCCTCCTCTGCCCCCTCAGGTGACGTCTACCATTGAAACCTCTTTCCTGTCCCCTGGAAGAGGAATCCTCCTGAACATCCTGAAAGGGAGACTGTGCCTTCTTGAACCACATTTTCCTACTCCCCTTCTGGGTCTTGGAAAAGAACCTCTGAGGGGCAGAAAACCTGATCCCAATGGCCGACAAGGTCTTCCCTTCCTGTTCACTGCGGGTCAAAGTGTCTTTCACAGTGGGGCCAAAAAGAGTGGAACAATCAAAGGAGTCATTAACAAATGACGTCTTGAAGGCCTCTGCAAACCCGTTCAAGCAGAGCCAGACATGATGTCCAATACCAATACTTGAGCCCGCAGCCTGTGAGGACCCTTCTGCAGCACTGAAAAGGAGTCTCATGGATGAATTCACCACTGAATGAAGGGTTGACAGTTTCGGAAAAATAGGCTTGAATTCCTCCTCAGACATGGACCCAGGGAGGAATGAAGACGGTTCTTTTACCAAATCCCTCTGGAGATGGGTAAAATGTGCAAGGTAATTTAGTGCTCGCAGACTGTAAGCAGCCAAAGCCAACAACCACTTTCCAAATCTGCCCATAGCCCTCAACTCATGATTGGGCAGATGGACAGAAGAACTCTGCTCTGCCAATTCCTTCTTGGTGACAGCGGCCACCACAACAGCATCAACCGGGACTGCTTTGGACTAAAAGATTCTGTCTGGAGGAAGGCTCAAAAATTTGTCTGCTTTCTTAGTCTCTGGCTCCTTCCATGCCCTACTGGCCACAAGATCAAGGAGAGGATCAGCAGGGGGTAAACCCAGGAGGTAGATGGCTCTGTACTGAAAGCCTCCAGGAAAACTGATTCCTCGGAGGATGGGGTTTGGGTAGACCAACCACCTTTGGCCTTGAGGATCACTAGTATTTCTCGAAAGGATATGTCCTCCGGCAGAGATCTTGTGGACCCGTCCCCTTCATCAACATCCGTGTCCTCGGTAAGAGACTCCCATAGGGCAGTCGAGATGCCTCCTCTTACAAGTCTTGTTCCTGGGAACTTCCTCCGCTGGGGGGTAGTGGGGAAGACTCAGAAGAGGAAGGGACCCCTGTGGGGGGGGGATATTCCCCTGGAGACCAATTCGGATGGGCTGATTTGGAGCAGGATGAGATAAGCCGCTCAGAAACTGGGGCTGGGTAGGAGAACCGTGCATGGGAGAGGCAGCTCTGATAGCAGAGAAGGATCTTTTAGCAGCCCGAAAGGTGGAAGGACTAGAAGAGGTTCCATCCCCCTCTCCCGCCGACAAAACCTTGGTGGAAGAAAAGGTGGACCCCTCCCAGTCCCACCACACCGCTGGATGGCACCGGACCAGAACTGTCAAATGCCGAGGTACCTAGGGGAAGAGACCAGTCCGAAAAACCCAGGCCCAAATCCAATCCCCTGAATGCTGTCTCAAAAGGGCTGGCTGCCTGGACTGTCCCAGGGGAACAGAAACAGTGACAGCCATTGATCCCATCAGGGAAGGGCTCGAACTGGGTCCTAAAACTCCCCTAGCCTCCACCCCACTCAACAGTCCCTGGATAAAGAGTGATCAAAGGGGGGGGTGAGAGATTGGATCCCTGACCTATGGGCTGGGGAAGCCCAAAATCTATGAGCTTTCAGGAAGGCTCACATCATCCTGGCCATATCCATAGGGAGGACACTCCTGGAAGATCGGGAAGAGATGGAGGACCTACTAGGAGAGTCATGCCTGGAGCTAGAGTGTCTTCTCTTGCACTCCTTGGAACAAGATCTAGAAGAAGACACAGCTGCTTAGGGGGCAAAGGATCCAATGGAAGATCCTTCACTACTATAGGCTCCGGCACAAGATTCGACCGAATCGGAACAGAGCTCAAAGGATCCAAGGAGATAATTCTTGAGTCCCTCGGATCCGAAAGGTTCAGATCCGAAGGTATGGTACCTCCCCTCGGATCCAAAGGTCCAGGGCCAATGTCCCTGGATCCAGGGGGAGACAAAGTCACCGGATCTGACAGCCTAGGATCCGAAACCTTGGATCCAGGAGTGGACTCCCTGGATGACCTAGGACCTGAAGATCTCGGAGATGAACCTGCCCTGGCTGGAGCCAGATCCAAGGACCTAGAGCCCGACAGCCTGGGACGCTTGGGTCAGGGCCTCAACAGAAGCTTTCTTTTTAGCCCCAGGAGGGCCAGCCTTGGCCAGGGAAGCAGTGACCATGGGCCCTCCTTTGACCAAACCCTTAATTAACCGCTTATTTCAACGGTCGACCAAAGTCCTCAGGTTGAATGTGGCACAAATGCCGCATTCCACCTCAAGGTGTTCGCCACCAAGATAGTAAAGGCACACACACAGCAATAGTCATTTTCCACCCACAAGAGGAGCACCTTTTAAAACCTAAAGGTTTTTCAGACATGGCCAAACTGCAAGCAAAACCGGAATCTGCAAACAAGCAGAGGTTCAAAAGCCTAAAAATCCATCCAGAACTCTCACACACACTTATTAAAGCACTCTTGCACACCACAAAACAACTAGGCCGAAGACAAAACCCCGAGGAAAAAGGGACCCAACAAGGTTGAGACTCGACTGGGAAGAGATAGGTAAGAGGGAAAACTATCCACTAACACTACGAACTCAAAAATAAGAAATTTCAATATTCTGAGCTAAACGCACTTACACTAACAGGAGCCGAGCAATCTGCGTCTGACTTAGCGGCAAACGAGATCTGAGGGAGTGTAGGAGAGCAGAGCATTATGGGAGGGGAGGAGCTTGAGCAAGGCTGTGTTCCGAGTATGCTGGCTCGGATACGATATCAGATCCAAGATCCTAACATGAGGAATGGTGACTAAACATCAGATCAGGTTGTGAAGTGACATCATTCTGAATTTGAGTACTATCAAACAGGTTTACGAAAGGAGGAGACCAGCTAAGCATTTTCTTCTCTGGCACAATGGGAAGGAGGAACGGTTTCTATCACTCCTTGGAACAGCATGCAATTAAGAACCGGTGGTAACAAGAGTGAGTATTATCTGGAGATTGAGGAATGACCCCGTGGAAAGGAGGAATTTCCTCCCACTGCCATCTGTAACCTTGATGAATACATTTTCAGAAACCGTTCATCTGAAACTATCTACTGTCAAACAGGAAAATAGAGATTCAGAATTTCTAGAAGAAAAAAGGGACCAGGGTGTCAGGGGTCACAATGTCTTCTGAGCAGTGACTCAGACTTTGACTGTCCTTACTTTTGGGAGGGAACTTTCTGGAATACCCTTACCATTTCCTCTTAAATATTTTGGGAGGGTCAGAACTTTCTGAACACTGGCCATTTCCTCTTGAATATCTTTTTACCTGTACCTTGTAAAAACTGTTTATTCTGCTTTTTACAGGAAACTGGGTGAGATGGAATATCCCTTGGAAAAGGGCAGCTGAAAAATCTTGAGACTCCCTGGATCAGCTTGCCCCTTGTAAATGGGCAGATGAAAAATCTTGGAGAGATTCCTTCTATTAGCTTGCCCATTTCATCACACTTTTTGATTACCTTTGCAGAAGAGGGTGAAGCACAATCTCTATCAGAGGGTGAATTTAAATCTCATTTTTAAAAGCACCTGGGAAGTTCTGAGAATGCAGCCATGCAAACCTCCACAAAACAGTAACAGTGGCCATAGCCCTGAAAGAAGTATCAAGAGTCACACACAAACACACTATAAACCTTGAGTAACAGATAAACCTGTGCAACAAACACACTATAAACCTTGAGCAACAGTAAACCTGTGCAACAGAATAAACCAAGTTATTTAAAACAGATTCTTCCTCACAAGCTGCAGATAACACTTCTCACTTTCACAATTAGTCAGAACAAACCAACATATGAGCTTGACAATTCAAAATCCTGAAAATCAAAGTTGCACAAGTGTGCACTTTTCCCCCATACCCATCAATTTTCCCATCATTATCAGAAAACATTATTGGAATTTATTAGGTGGTTTGCTGTACTGGAATCAACTAGACTGATAACCATTGGATCATATTTAGCAATAGAGTGTAAAAACTTAGACACACTCAGGAACTTTATACATTCTATTTTAGGGACAGCTGGCTCACCACCAAAAAAACTGTAGACAGTAATACACACCTCCTCTAAAGAGGCAGAACAGGAGGAATGGCTGTAGAATCTGCAAAATCCTTCTGTAAACAACTCATAGCATTTTCTGTGGGACAGAAAAACCTCAGTGTTATGCCATGAAATCACCGGCACATTCTAACAAAAGTCTCAAGAGAAAAAAGACCCAAGGAAAATTAAGAAACTGAGCTCTCCTAACAGTCTGAATCAGAAATCTTGGGGGGGGGGGGGGTCCATCCCTGCAACCTCCTGTTCAGATTTAGAATTTTTAATCTCTTCAAGAGGACAATTCCCTCATTATTTTACCAGAAACTACTTAAGAAGGAACGATATCCTGAATTAAGCCCTGAACCAAACTCAATGAAGTCTAATATCTAAAGAAATTTGATAGAGGTATAGATATATGTTTGGTTTTCAGTTTCTTTTTGACAGGAAAGATGGAGTAAACAGCGTTACTAATGGCAGCAGCTTCCTCATAGCTGGGCACAGCACTCCCTATTCACTTTCCTATAATCAACACGAGGGTCATCTCCCTTGCCCATTGATGGAACTACAACTGCAGAGGACATGGCAACCCCCCCCCCCCCCAGTCCAAAACAGCTGTAGGCACTACACAGAGGGATCCGGGGTAAAAGATGAGTATATACATACATACACACACACACACACACACACACACACACACACACACACACACACACACACACACACTGGATACAAAAAGTGTACACACCCCTGTTAAAATGCCAGGTTTTTGTGATATAAAAAAATTAGACTACAATAAATCATTTCAAAATATTTCTCATCTTTAATGTGACCTATAACCTGTACAATTCAATTGAAAAACAAACAAATCTGTTGGGGGGAAAAGTATGAAAAAATAAAAAACATACAATAAGCTGGTTGCACAAGTGTGCACACCCTTAACCTAATACTTTGCTGAAGCACCTTTTGGATTTAATTAGAGCATGTTATATCCTAATGAAAACACCATCTTATGAGTTGTGGCTTAATCACTACCCCCCCCCCCCCCAAGAATGACGCAACTGTTCACCACCCTTTTCCAGTTACTGGATTCCGTGCATTTGAAAGGAGACTGGATGCTTCCAGAATGCAGTCTCATCTTAGGAGATGAAATCCCTTCCCCGCACCAAAATTGAAAGTAAAACATGCAAAAAGCTCTATGGGCGTTTCAACCTTTATTTTCAAATAAAGGAAATTCACAGAGATAGTAAAATTTTGCATATATGCTTTTCATCCGAATAGTTCCCCTTATACAGAAGTACTGTGCAAACTCAAGACTGTAAAAGCTGCCTTTTGGTGCCCCAACTCAATGATCCAAGTGGCCCTTAATCTATGTCACAAGTCTCAGACAGCAACCAGCTACTACACTCGGGGATACATAATGCAGACCAATAGGTCTGTGGTTCAAAAAGCAATGGTCAGTATTCCACCTTCACCAAAAGTGTTCTTCCAATACCTACTAGTCTGCCTTTGCATTTCAGTCCTTTGACTTAATAGTTCACATTGTTTACGTATTTCTTAGTGTACTTTGCGGACATGTTTTAGCCTTATAGCAACTAGAAGTGAAACCTAGGAGAAAAGCTCCATAAAAATTAAAATATGGCTATAATAACAATATATTCAAGTTTTCAAAGTGGTCTTTACATTAATAAAAGTGTGAGAACCATGGAAGATGCAGTACTATGCGATCTGTACTAACTGAAGGTGCACATAATGGTTATATGATTTTGGTGATAACATTTTATTAGTAAATAAGCAGAATTTCCAAATGGACAACTACAACGCATATGAGCATTAGCTGTATGCAAACAGTGAATGTTATTAAAAGAAAAAGTAATCACGTTAGAAAATTTACAATACTGTGGGTTATAATTTGTTTCTGCTCTGCTCATAACCAATAAATTCACCTTCAGCAAAATAAAGCAAGGTTTGAGATGTGAATCGTGGCACCCATCTCAAGAACAAGTACTTATGACTAGACAAACCTAATCTTAACCAGTTTTAGCATGCTTCATCTGCTCTGATGTACTACTAGTTATGGTGGGGTGAGGTGGGGGTGGGGTAGTGGCACTAAGCTATAAAAAATGTTCAACACTGCCACAGAGACACTGCCCAGAAACTACTTGCAGGTCTGATGGGCTAAGAGCTTTTAAAGCTGTTAAACACTTCAGTATGCCTTATGTGGCACAGTTTTACAGCTTTTAAAGTTAAAATATCCTGGTAGGGTTCCACGGTAGATGTCACATATGGTCCCACATAAGAGAAAGACTGCAACAGCTCAGGAAGAGTAAAAATGAAGTTTCTTATCTACCACTTTATTATAAGAGAAGGGGAACATAACAAAGGCTGTCCTTTTTCCCGTTTTACAGTGTAACCAGCAGAGTGTAAATCTGACACCTGCAGAAAGTCACAGTGAAGCAGACTGCAAATATTACAAGTGTTTGGAGAAAGAAGAAGCCAAGCTTGTGAGAAAAAAACAATGAGGATACAAAATAATTTAACTAGTTAGGAAAATAAAAGAATGTGGCCAGAGCAACCAATGCCTTTGAGAAGTGTAGAACCAGGGGTAGAAAAGTTATATAGATAATATTCTGTAACTTTAAAATATTGGATTTTGTTTTAATAACGAAGTTTCAATATTAGCAGTAGCAGCAACTGCAGCAACCTCAGAATGAATTTACTGGCAAGACTAGTATAAAAGTAACCAGGTCTGGAGAACCATCCATGCAAACAAAGATTAGCAGTGTAGAATTTGCATAGGAAGGCATAACGGTGTAGTCGCTAAACCAAGGATCTCAAACCTACCACCAAACTACTCAGTTAATGTGTCCCATAGAACCACTGGTTTCATTTATTTTGCAGTTATTGGTTTTATACTTATTCTCGTTATGAGATTAGCTGCATCTACTATTACCCTGATTAGGATAAAGTGGACAGTCACAGAATAAATGAATTATGACCTTCTCCTCTCATACAGTAGCACAGCACATCTTGTTAGTATATGAGGCAAGGACTACTAATCGGTTACTCACAGCAACTCATTTCAGTGCTTACCAGTGACACCAACAACAGGTACTCCCAATTTTTAGGGATCAGAGTTATTTTTATTAATACTTGCAGGACACCAGATACATCTGTGGACAGTAGCTGCAGTACACTCTGCCATCAGCAGCGATCTTTTTATACTGGTGATCAGGGCTAGAAAGGCTAAAAATGAAATTAAATTGAAAGACATTACAATGGTTATTAATTCACTTTTCTTTGCAATCATACATCAGCACCTTGTCAAATAAAGGAAAGGAGGCAGCCTGAAAATGAAAACAATTAAATGATCAGGAATATGCCTCAATGGAAGTGAGGGGGCTGTACATGTGTCTGGCAGCAGGAAGATGAAATACATTACTGTGGCCAACATTCATCCTTCAGCCAACATTCTTTCACTTTCATCACACTCCACTATCAAAGCAGTAAATCAGAAAATGGCTAGCTTTTTGGAGGGAGGGACAGTCTAGGTATGAAAGACATATGGTACCATTGCTAAATGATCAATATTATGACTTTTAGCAAGGCACTGTACGTGTCTGAGAGAAACAAGCTAATGTACGTTATCGTGGTTGATTTTATTTTAATGGAACTTTTTGCATTAAAGATGGTCTACTCTCTTAGAAGGTATACATTCTACTGGCACAGTATGTGCGTGTGAAAGGAGCATTTTAGAAAAAACAAACACATTTATGTTTTGGCTCCCAAGTGGTTACTTGTTTCACACACTTTAGATTCAGTCCCCAACAAACCTGCATACACACAACTGGGGACAAAGGTAATGCATAAGGGTGGCCAAATGGTTAAGGTGTTTGCCTTACAAACACAAGGTGCAGGGTTTGAGTCTCACAAGGGATAATTAGCTAGGCTTAAAATGGCTCACAAGGGCAGTTAGGTTTATAGATTAGTACTAAGCTATCTATAAACCTAAACCTATAAAATATTCACTTCATTTATAACATAAAAAAATATAATTACAATTTGGCTCAGAGATGTTTTTCACACTAATGCTTAGAGTTCATAAAGTACAGTTTTGTACCTACCATAAATGTAGATGTTCGAGGATCCCCATTGCTGCAGTCCTTACTATTGGGTGTAGTCCGCTGTCCAGTCGGCCCGAATACCAGAGTATATGGCTGACGTCGGTCAGGGCGCATTAGACTGACGTCAGTACGTCAGGGTACTAATGCGCATGACCGACGTCATATCCTCAGTCTTTTCTTGCCCCAGATGTCAGAAGACCCTAAAAAGACAAGGCCCAAAATACCTGCACCAAAAATATGTACAATATATACAAGAATATCAGCATGTAACCTCACCTACACAACCACCCCTAAACATAGAGGGGAAGGAGGGAGGGTAATTGGACTGCAGCAATGGGGATCCTCGAACATCTACATTTATGGTAGGTACAAAACTGTACTATGTTCTTCGTCCCCCATTGCTGCAGTCCTTACTATTGGGTAGAATCCCAAAGCAGAGGTAAGGGAGGCTGGCAAATCATAAAGAAGCAGGAGCTGACAACATGCCTTGCAAAACAGCTGTGGCAAAACCAGCCCTAGACTTAGAGTAGATAGGAAGGTGATAATGCTTAGAGAAAGTATGCACTGAACTCCAAGTAGCTGCTTCCAAAATATCCTTAGTTGCCACCCCCCTTAGAAATGCTGTTGAAGTGGCAGTAGCCCTAGTGGAATGAGGCCTAATCCCAGCTGGAATCTCCTTGCCATGATGGGAATAACAAAATGCAATGCAAGAGCCAATCCACCTAGAAATAGTTTGTTTTGACACAGGCTTGCCCTGCGAACTCAAAGCAAAAGAAACAAACAACTGCTGAGACTGCCTAAAATCCTTAGTCCTGCTTAAATAATAACGCAATTGCCTGTGTACATCTAAAGTGTGCAAAATCTTTTCCCTTTATTTTGGGGGTCTGCATAAAAGTAGGCAAATGAATAGTTTGGTTTAAAGCCACACTAGAAACCACCTTAGGCATAAAGGAAGGATTAGTACGTAATGATACCCTATCCTTATGGAAAATCAAAAGGGCTCTACTGCCATAAGGGCCTGCAACTCAGACACCCTTCTTGCAGAAGTAATAGCCAACAGAAAAGCAGTCTTCCATGACAAGTATTTCAATTCAGCAGTAGCCGCAGGCTCAAAAGGTTGTAGAGTAAGTTTTTCCAACACAAAATTGAGATCCCAAGCAGGAGTAGGAGCTCTACGTGGGGTCTTATATTCTTTGCCCCTCTAAGAAACTGCTTGAACAAAGGACGAAAACAAAGGTGGGTCACAATCATAGTGAGCTGAAATTGCTGCAGCATGAATCTTAATGGAAGAGAAGGACAAACCTTTGTCCAATAACTCAGTAAGATATTGAAGAGCCACACTCAAATTAGGCTCAGAAATCTCCAAATTCTTCGCTGTACTCCAAAATAAAAATCTCTTCCATTTTTCTGCGACACTTTCCTTGTACTAGGTCTTCTAGCTTCCATAATCACATTTAAAACTTGTTGAGGAAGTTGAGACCTGTTGTGTTTCAACACAGAATATGCCAGGCTGTTAGATGAAGAGAGTGAAGCTTGACATTGAGCAGATGACCGTCCTTCTGAGATAACAGATGAGGAATCAGAGGTAAAGGCCATGGAGGCTTCTTTACCAGACTCCGTAGTAGTGGGTACCAGTGTTGCCGAGGCCAATCTGGAGCTATCAAAATCATCCTTGGCCTGTCTTGTCTGACCTTTAATAGTACCTTTGGAAGAAGAGGCAGAGGTGGAAAGGCATACACATGAAGGTTTTTCCAACTGAAAGACAGAGCATCCACTTTCCAAGCTGTGTGATGAAACCCCTTTGTGCAATACTTTGGCAGCTGGTGGTTTAGTGGAGAAGCGAACAGATCTATGTCTGGAGTTCCCCATGACACTGTCAATTTCTGAAATACATGAAGATCCAGTTTCCACTCATGGGGATCCATGATTTGCCTGCTTAACACATCTGCTAAGGAGTTCTGTGCTCCTGGCAGAAACCTTGCCTGAAGAGTTAGTTGCAAGCTTAGCGCAGTCTCCCATAAAATCATTGCTTGCCTGCATAGAGGATAAGAATGTGTTCCCCCTTGCTTGTTGATGTACCACATGACAGTTGTGTTGTCTGTTAGAATCAACACCTGCCCTGGAAGAAGTAACTCCTTGAAAGCCATTAATGCAAACTGGACTGCTAACATCTCCTTCATGTTGATATGTAGATGCTGTAGTCTGGCAGGCCACTTGTCTTGTATCCACTTTCCATTTAGATGAGCTCCCCAAGCAATGTCCGAGGCATCTGTCGTTAAAATCTGACTCGCCTCTGGCCGGGTCACAGAGGGTCCCTTGTTTAGGTGACATTCCTGAGCCCACCACAAAAATTCTTTTTGAAGGCAAGGTATTATTTGAATGACAGTGTCCAAATCCTGGCAGTGCTGTGTCCATACATTTTTGAGATACCATTGTAGCTTCCTCATATGCAGTTTGGCATTGGGAAGCACCAGAATACAAGATGCCATGAACCCTAATGCTTGAAGGACTGTCCTTGCAGTCAGCACGGACTGATGAGATAGTTGATGGAAGTAAAGTGATAGACTCTTTTGTTTGTCCGGGGTTAAAAAGGCCATCTGGGCTGCTGTATTCAGTCTCACACCCAGAAAGCACATGTCTTGAGAGGGTACTAGACTGGACTTTATTTCGTTCACAGAATACCCTAGGCATCTTAGCACTGCTATAACATATTCCAGATGCTGTAGAAGGTCTTCCTTTTCTTGAGCCAGAATCAGGCAGTCGTCCAAGTAAGGATAGATTTGAATTCCTTGTAGCCTGAAGTAAGCTATCACTGGAGCCAGAACCTTTGTGAATACTCTGGGCGCAGTAGATAAGCCAAAGGGCAATGCAGAGAACTGATAATGAGAATTTCCAGCTCGAAACCGCAGATACTTCCTGCAACTTAGCCTTATAGGCACATGAAGGTAAGCTTCCTTGAGATCTAAAGTTACCATCCAGTGATCTTTGCCCAGCAGAGGTAAAAGCTGTTGTAACATCAACATCTTGAACTTGGGAATGTCCAGATAAGTGTTGAGGATAGATAAATCCAAAATTGGTCTCCACGTGTTCCCCTTCTTTGGTACTAGGAACAGGCGAGAATAAAATCCTAGGCCCCTTTCTGATACAGGGACTGGCTGAATGGCCCCCATCTGGAGTAACTGAGAAACTTGCTTGTGAGCCTCTTTTCTTTGTGGAGGAGGAACGTCTGGCATGCCTTTGAAAAGGGGCATTGTGTGGAAATAAAACCTGTAACCGTGGTGAATGATATCCAACACCCATCTGTCTTGAGTAATTAAATCCCAATTTTCTTTGAAAAGAGACAGTCTTCCTCCCAAAGGAGCTGCCAGACGAGAATCGACTGGCAGCTGAAAAGGCAGGTCATTGGGTCTGTTTACGAAAGGACTGACCCCTGCCCTCACCAGAAGTCTGAGCAGGTGAACTCCCTGTTCTAGGCCTAAAAGAACCTTGAGCCCTGCCCCTACCACGCCTAGACCTACCCCTAGACTGGGAATCATAAGCAGGATATGTCCACCCCTTAGCAGGCCAATTTCTACTAAACTTCGGTGGCTGCACCTGCAAAAAATCTTTAACAGTTTGCATAGACTTAGCTTTGTCCTCCATTTTCTTTAAAACTGCTTCCACAGGCGAACCAAACAACACATCAGACTGTAAAGGAGCATCCAAAATCCTTGTCTTAACATGCTCAGCTAAATTCTGATCCCTCAACCAGGCATGCCTGCGAAGAACAGAACTAGTGGCAGCCACCCTCGAGGAGGCCTGTACAGCATCAAAACCACATTGCAAAGAATGCTTACCCACTTGTTCAGACACATGAACCAAATCCTGCAACTCTTTACACTCAATACCTTCCGCCAAAGCATCCACCTTAGATTTCAATTGAGAAAGGAGATAATTTTGATATTTTAGCATGTGAAACTGACAATTCAACGCTCTCATGGCTAGAGTGGAAGAAGTATATACTTTCTTTCCCCACCTATCCAAAGCCCTTGCCTCTTTATCAGTGGGAACAGGATTTTTAACCACAGAGGCCTTAACACCTTTAGGCCCCTGAGAAACAGTTTCTGGATCCGCCCTAGGACTCTTAAACAAATACTTATGAGCTTCGGGCACCCTATAATACCTGTCAGGTTTAACAGGAGCAGGAGGCAAAGAGTCAGGGTTCAGGGAAGCCTCTGCAAAACATCCTCCACCACATTCAACACAGGAGGTATAGCTAAGGGCCTATGCTGGGGTAAAACAAGAATTCCCTAAGCCTTTTCCTGGAATCAGAGTAATCCTGGCCTTCCCATTTAAAGTGCTCCCTCATGGAATGCAGAGTCTCTGAAAATGAGAAATCCTCAGGAGGAGAAGCTGTAGGAGTGGAATCATCCACATCAGAATCAGAATAAGGAGGATACTCCTGCAAATCTTCCGCAGAAGACTCAGAAGCCTCTGAACACTGTTCAAAACTATCAAACTCGGTTCCACCCTAGGCCTCTTATCAGGAGGGCATAGAACCTCTAATCATAGTAATCAAATCTTCTGCCATTTTAAGCATATGTTTCTTAGGAACAGAACCCGAAATGCTAGGAGAAGCCCCCACTGAAGCTGAACTTGGCCTACCTCTCAAAGAAGTTTTGGCAACAGAAGGAGAGGCTCTAACTACCTTGGGAAGAGAAGGAAGAACAGTTACCTGAGAAGCCCCTCAGCCTGGCCTACCTCCTGAGAAGGCACATCCTGTAACAGTAAAGTTTCTGCCTGAGACTCCATGGAAACTCCTGGCAAAACCTCTGGCTCCACAGAGCCTTCTAAAGAACCGACGTCCGGGACTGCCGGTTCATCAACCCTAGGCTTCGCTGTTTTGTCCTTGCGCTTCTTGGAAGCGGCGCCGGAGCATCCGACGGCATTTTATAATTGCAACGCTTCCCAAACACTAACCTGGCACAGTCTAACCTCCTCTTAATAGTGCGTTTGTTAAACCTAGCACAAGAGCGGCAACCAACAACGCCGTGCTCAGGCCCTAAACAAGGTATACACAAGGTATGGTAATCCCTATGAGGTATCTGTTTCCCACAAGAAATACAGTTATTCACTTTTTCTGACATCCGGTTAAATACTGAGTCAAGAAAAAAACAAAATGTTGCCAAACGGGTTACTTAGCCAACTCTGCTTCGGTCTGAAACTCCGGTTTCGGAAATATTTCAGAACGCCAACCTGCACTCGCAAAACTGCTTCTGCATCGGACCATGCGGCAAAAAAGACTGAGGATATGACGTCGGTCATGCGCATTAGTACCCTGACGTACTGACGTCAGTCTAATGCGCCCTGACCGACGTCAGCCATATACTCTGGTATTCGGGCCGACTGGACAGCGGACTACACCCAATAGTAAGGACTGCAGCAATGGGGGACGAAGAACATCCTGTAATGTCAAGTGGCTTCAAGGCCACCAGTTAGTTTTCAATGATACTAATCAACTTAGCTATATGGGTTATATCCTGTTAAGAATACAATAGCCAGTTTTCAAGGTACCTTCCAAGCACCCAAACGTCAGTCATCTCAAGCTAAGCTGACTAAAAAAAGAAGGCAGGTTTGGGTGCCAACACATTCAGAGCTTTCCTGCCATTAGAGAACATTCCTCTGCAGACTTTAGAGGATTAATGGTCAGCTTGTGCTGTTTCTTTGCTGGGGAGACAATGTGGAGAAAAACCTTCCACATACAGAAATGTATTGTTTTAATGTACTTTCCGGCTTAGGAAATTTAATTTTAAGTAAGGAGTTTTGTGTTTAACAGACTGTCATGAGACTTAACTGTACTTTTAAATGGGAGAGAACATTTTCCTATCACCTTAAAATTAACTTAAAGTAGATGAAAAACATTTTTTTTGTGTAGTAAGTGTGTACTAAACTGCCTTTTTTTTTTAAACTGTGTTTTGTGTGAGGAAAGTGACTTTTTATCAGCTTGTGCCGCTAGTTTTCCCCAAGAAAAAGGCACCATTTTTGGTTTTAATGTGGAACAAACTACTGGTCCTACAATTGGTCTTTCTTCCGGTCACAAAAAGAAAAAGTTAAGCAAACAGCTTTTGCCACCACAGCAGGCTAGCAATTTGCCTAAGCCAAGATGGGTGATTTTGCTGTGGTCAAAGCATGGACAATCATCTTGTTGGTCCAGGAAGAGGAAACCGGGAAGGCTTCCCTGTTTAGTCAGAATGTTGTGCCCATTCCTGGGGAAGTTCCTGCTTCAATTAACAGAAATGTTGACCCCGTATAATTTACTAGATTTGGGCTAGAGGTTTAATTCAGACTTCTGAGTCTTCTTATAAGGAGGCTTCTGGTAAAAGAAAGAGGCACAATTCAGAATCTGGATAAGATGATGACAGGAATGATGCATGGTTTCTTCCTCAGATTTCTTATTCAGACTCCTAGCACAGCATCCAGTTCTCCTTGTAAGGTTTTCTCTTTCGCTGAAACAATTTCCAGAATGTGCCAATGTTTTCAGTGGGAGAACACAGATTTCCAAGTTCCTCAGAAAACACTATAAGCTGCTACAGATGAATTTCCAGAATCTTCACCCACTCATCCAGTGCTGCCAGCTATGAATGATGTGCGTCACTGCCTGCAATTTTCCTGACAGTCAGCCTGCTGCTCCTAAAGTCAGAGAAAGCATACAAAGTTCCTTACTCTTAAGTTTTTATACAGTCATTCCAAAATGACCCAGCAGCAACTGCTTTAGTTAATCTCGCTGCTAAGCATTTAGTTAATTTCAATTTTACACTGACAAAGATGGGAAAATAAGTATGAGGGGGAAAAAGTATATGCTTCTGCAACTTTAACTTTCAGAATTTTGCACTTTCAGTCTCCTTTATTATTATTCTAACTGCGAAAAGTATTAGGAATGTTTGGTCTGCAGTTTCTTCTTGTGAGGAAAAAATCTGCTTTAAGTAGTATATTTTCCATTTTACAGGTCACAGCTCAGTTTAATGCATGTGTAGGACTCTTGATACTTCTTCCAGGGCTATAGCCAGTGGGCACTGTTCTGAGGAAGCTGCATTCTCCAAATTTCCCAGATAAGGTGAAAATAAGATTTTAAATCCTCCTCTATATAGTTATTTTGTCCATGTGCTGCAGAGGCTTTCAAAATGTGTAATGAGAGAGGCAAGGTGATTCAAGTAAAAAGATATTTCAGCCTTCGTTTTCAAACTTTTCTAACCCCCTTGTCCAATTTTGGCAAGAAACAAAACAGTTGCAGCAAAATGTTGATATTTAAGAAGTGACAAGGGGTTCAAAGTACAAGGAAATCCCAAAATCAAGGAGTCAGTTTAAAGGACAGTCTCCTCCTACCTTGGTGGTCCCTTTTCCTTCTAGAAAGTCTAAATCACAACTTTTCCCTTCAGAAACGGTTTCAGACAAATGGGGTACTGAATATCATTCATCAAGGTTACTGATTGAAGTAGGGGAAAATTCCTCATTTACAGGCTGTGACACCCCTGCACTGGCCCAGTTATCAAGGAACCTCAATCCTCACCACGAGCAACAGTGGGGGGATGTACACAATGGGATGATGACAAGTACACACACAATAAAGTGCAATTTCCCTTAAGAGCACACAGAGACCACAGTCAGGCTGGGGCTGGTTTCTCCAAATCCCCAATAAGACTCCCCACTGGCACAGCTATAGGGTTGAGACCTCAGCCAGGGTTCCAACCAAAGTCCTCTAACACTCTCGATGTCCAACCAGTGCTTTGTGTTCCTGCCCAAGTAACTGACAGACACACAGATTTGTTTTACACACACCTGGGGAAGGCTGGCACAGGTTTACTAGCTATGCCCCCTTCTGCCCAGACTATAAGGTAGTTATCACTGCCACCAAAACCCCTACTTATCAGCTACTATAAAGCCCTTACAAAGGGTGTCCAATCCTACTGTGTAATGTTACTATTAATCCAAATGGTAATCTGAACAAGCAAGGCTACTGGAGTGGTCTGTACGGCGTCACTAAACAGATATGCAAGTACTCTTGTTGTTCTTCTTTCAGCTTTTCCCGGTTAGGGGTCGCCACAGCAGAATTCCGGTCCATTAATGGTTGGCAGTAGAATTTTTTCATGTGCCAAGGTGCCAGCTCGATGCTCAACCTTCAACAAAGGCACGCCCATTCTACGCATGTCTTTCGAACTCCACTCGACCGCGGGGAAGACATGCAGACTCCACACACAAGGTGCTCCAGCTGAGAATCGAACAGGAGAACCTCTTGCTATGAAGCAACAATGCTACCGCTGCACCACCGCAAGTACGCTAAGAGCTTAAATATGTCTCACAAATATCAGCCACAAAGATAGCTTTAAATAGATTTTAATAAAAAAATAAAACAAGACAATACTCAATCAACACAGTAACTTCATAGCTCATAAATCACAGTAAATATTTTAAAACACTGCATGACATTCTCAAATAAATACAGAAAACATCTAAACTAATCTTTACAATATTCTTATCTACATCTAAGAGAGATACTTTGCCCTAAATCTTATTTACAGCCAGGCAAGTACAGATGATGATGAATGGATGTTCTTGCTAGGTCCAAGACAAAATACAAAACTGCCCAGTCTTTCTCAGAGTTCTTAAATCAGTATCACATTTTACTGCTGGTGATGACATCACTGTCACCGGACTTCAGTTCCCAGGCTAAACAGAAAGTAACAGAACTCAACATCTCTGTGTGAAAAATGCATCTCTTTCAGATGTTTGCAGATCTTGGAAGTCATAAAACAATAAACACTTTACATTACTTTTCTTTCAAGACAATACAAAAACTTCTAGCTCTAGACATTGTGCCTGCTTCTGCATTGAAACGGAGAGTTAACATATTTTGTTTATGGCCCAGCTATGCAGTAACTTAACCTCAACTATTCTTAAGTTTTGCAAGTTAATCTTCTATGTTCCAGCAAGGTATGCTGTGGTTAAATTCTTGAAGCTCAGTACATAGCATATAGTTCTGTATAAATCATATCAATATTCACAAATGACAGAATTATTTACAAAATTCCAGCTAGATGAGGTAGCAGCATGATGCAAGCATCAATTCCTCATCCATCAGACAAGACTCCCCCATTCCCCTGTCCTTCAATACATGTGGTCTCAAGGAGTGAAAGCCAGTTCCTCCTTCCCAGGTTGGAAAAGGGTTTTATTCAAGGACGTTTTTACTGCCAAATGCTTGAAGAATAGTTCTGGATATTTCTTTACTAAACCTGTTTGTGATGGCATCAATGTTCAAAATGTTGTCACGTCATAACTTGTTACCCCTTCTTCCTCATTTAAGTTCCTTGGTAATGCTAGGTTTAAAAGATACTCATCACATTCTTTATTAAAGCTTCTGTGTGTCTGGATCACATTATCAGTTCTCTGCCTTACCATTTATGAACACTTTTGGTGCAGTGGACAGTCAAAAATGTCTAGGTCTAATGAGAGCTCAGTACAGACTACAGGGTATCCATGATTTTCCACATTTAGACAATCTGCTTACCTTTGCACAGTCTCTGTCAAAAAGGGTCAGGAATCAGAGCCTCTCTGGTAAGAGATCTCTTACACACTTCCACGAGAACATTCAGAAGTATTTTTTTGACTCTTTCACACAAGATTATGTTCCTGGGGTGTCTGCTAGACACTTCAGTTCAAAGAGCTTTTCTTCAACGGGAAAAATAAATAGATCTATACCTAGATCTATTTCTAAGGTTTTCCACTCACACGTCGATCACTGCAAGGGAATACCTCAGGATTTTGTGTCTCATGGCTTTTATAATTCTGATGATACCCATCATCAAGGCTCTATACGAGGAAGACACAGTGGTAACTGAAGTCCCTTTGGTCCCAGCACCAATACCCACTATCTTTTCAAGATCCAGTTCTGGGATTTGTTGGAAGAGAATCCCTAAAGTCTGTTCTCCCCTACTCCTCATCTGCTCTAAAGCAGGCCCTCACTGGAGACGCCTCAGTTTGCTTTAGGTGCAATTTCTGAAGGGACAAAATTGCAATGTTTTTCAAACACGAAAGGCTGATGCAAGTACATAAATATAAAAGGTGCTTGCTCTGATCAAGGCACTCAACTCTCTGAATCATCTTTGGTCCCTTGGACCGCCTTCAAGTCATTACAGAAAATACCACAATCATGCAGTACATCAACAGGCAAGGAGGAAACAGGTCTTATCCCCTTTGCAGAACAGCCATGTTAACTTGGACTATAGCTTCAGAGCATGATTTTACTCTACAAGCATCCTACATCCCAGAGTAAATTTGTGTGACACACAAGCTTAGCAGGACCAGGACAGACCCTCATTTATGGAAACTAGATCAAGGGGTCTTTCAAGATTTTATTAATCTGTGGGGAGCTCCTCCAGTAGACCTCTTTGCCTTCTCCCTGAATAATCAGCTAGCAAATTTCCGCTCCAGGACTCCACAAAAGATGGAGAACACAGACTTTTTTTTTCCCCTTGGACAGAATGTTCCTGTGTGCTTTTCCATCCTTTCCTTGGTTAATTTGAACTGGCTCCTGAGTGATACTTAAATACAAAGTGAAACTCTGGGCTTTTGTCTTTGAAGGATTTCAAGCCTGCATAAGGTGTAGTACTGCTGGTCATCCCCTGCTGGGTGAAAGGTATACTGTGTTAAGAAGTACGGTGTTATACGGTGTTAAGAAGTAGAACAAAAGCTAATTAAATTATTGGTTCATTGATGCTCTGCATTTTGATTTTCACGCCGAAAGGCTGTGTATAAAAGCAGTTTGTTTATTTCATGTTATTTACAACTAAGAAGCGTAGTTTACCTACGTGAAAGCGCTTGTGTTTTTATGGAACAATAAAAGACGTTTTTTTTCATTCATTTGGCTCTTCCATGTGGTGACTCCAGTTTGGATCTATTATCTACATTTGTTCTACGTTTTCCTATACGGAGTCTTTGCCTTGTTGCTGCAGTTTGTTACACTTTTTTTCTTTCCGTTTTGGTGCTGTCAGCAATTTTGACTCATGGAACATACGGATATTGAATTAGATTTTATTCCAGAGACGAGGACATCTGCTTCATCAGCCTGGGACATCCTTAAGCATTGCACCGAGAATCCTTTATTGACTCTGGAACTGAACAATCCAGCTAATGTTGCCTCACAACCTTCTAATGGTGAGAATGTTATTGAATTTAATAAACTAACTAGACTGTTTCAAGATGACCTGTATCAGCTACAGAGGTATGCGTGGCAGAGACTGCACCTAGAGGCATGTATTCATTTTAAAATCATACCCAGGGGCATGCGTGTTTTTTGTATGCCTTCCTATGGTGATTCTCACCCTGTACTTCTGAGGAAATGGCAAGATTTAAATATACAGCTTGGTTTTAATTACATCAACTTGCTACTTGAATATTTTGCCCCACTAGAAGCGGACTTAAGGAAGAAGGTAGAGGTACAACACAAAGCCATTCTAGATAGTTTTCCTACAGATTATTTCGTTAAGAGACTTGACAATATTTGGACTAAGTCCACTCTTTTAGTGAACGTCTAAAATTGGTAAAACAGAAAAAAATTCTGAGAGATGCTAATGACTTTGCTACAGGTCAAATTTTTCTTTGGCCAAGGAATAGGAATTCTCATTCACAAGGAGCATCTAGAATGAACATCCCAGATAATAACATTGACTCAGAATCTCCTATTAACGTGACTTTGAATACTGTCCCTTCAGACTTGTTACCATCAGCACCCACGACTAGCGTTTATAGGAACAACATAGTGGCATCTAGTAATCAACCTTCTCATTCCTTAGTAGCTCCGAATGACTTGAACTGTTCTAGTGACACACCCCCGCCCAACCAACAAGCAGCCTCAGTTTTCCTTTTAGCAGGAGCAAAACCCAAGGACTCAGCACCTACGAATACTTTTTTACAGTTTCCAGTAAAGCAACAATTGGGATGGAGAGGTCGTTCTCACAGCAGAGGACCAAGAAAAAGAAAAGGATCCGGAGAAAGATATACTGTAACAAGGAAACAGAGAAACTAAACTCTCTAATATATAATGTTTCTGCATATACTCTATCTGACTCAGACATTTCCCTCTTAGAAAAAGGCCTCAATTTTGTACCCTCCCAAACCAGTTCCCTTAATGAGGTGCTGGTGGATTTAAGATTGTTTTGTCGCAATGTCTCTCTTAAGATCCTGTTTAAGAACAGTGTACTTAAAACAAATGAGGTAAAGAATTTTCTTAGAGCTAAAAGCAGCTTTATACCTAGTATGCCACACAATGTTGAGAGCTTTTTGAGAATGTGTGAAACTGACTTTTATGATTGGTTTGTTCACCATAAGAAGAGATGCTGCTTTTTTAACATGACTAAAGCAGAACAAGATTCTTTACTAACATTAAAGAGAAACACTGACATCATTTTTAAACCAGCAGATAAGGGGGGAGCTGTAGTCATAATGAATTCTTTAGACTATGGTCTCACTATGATTAATCTTTTATCAGAAGATACTGTATATGAGAAGATTAGCACTACAACATATCAGAAGATTATTAAAACCGTACATGCTGATCTTTATGACCTTTTGTTAGGGGGACAGATCAGCTGTGAACTGTATGAATATTTTTTCATAGAATTTCCCACCACCCCCCTGATTAAAGACCTACCCAAGATACACAAGGGTCTTAGACCTATACCAATGAGACCTATAGTCTCTAGTGATAATTGGGTAACATGTACCATCTCCTCTTTTGTAGAGAGTATCCTCAGACCATTAGTGGACCGTATTCCACATATCCTCAGAGATTCATACCAACTAATAGATTCCTTAAAAGATCTTGAGCTCAGTAGTAAGGGGACACCATTGTTACTAGTGACAATGGATGTTAAAAATCTTTTTACTTGTATCCCCAATGATCAGGGGCTTCAAGCAATAGATGAGGTATTAGTTACTCTGTCTGATTATAGTAACAGGAAAATTCTTATTAATTACCTCCTAGATCTAATACTTAACAATAATGTTTTCCTATACCAGAACCATCTCTATTTGCAAAAATGGGGGGTTGCCATGGGCACCCCCTGTGCAAATAGTTATGCCAATCTTGTGGTATACAACTGGGAACAGGAACATCTATTTAAACATCCAGATTTTAAAAAGATCAGGATCTATAAGAGATTTGTGGATGATGTCCTTTTTGTGTGGGAGGGCACTGAGACAGAATGTATCAAATTTGTTAATGATCTAGAAACCACCTCCTCTTTTTTGAGGTTTACTGTGGAAACATCTTATAATCAGATACATTTTCTTGACTTGCAACTACAATTTAGAGGTGAAAGGATTGTCACATCGTTACATAGGAAATCAACATGGAGAAATACGCTGCTACATTTTAGCAGCATGCACCAGAGACATACTTTTAAAGGGATAATATCCAGTCAACTACACAGAATTTTTAAAATATGTAAATATAGTGACACCTTGGACAGGGAACTTAGTACATTAGAGGTTTTGTTTAGAGAAAGGGGATATCCCTCTAGGATGTTCACAGATTGCAAACAAGAAGTTTCCAACAAGTTATCCAATTCTGGTGATACTGCTGTAGTCAGGAACATTACTAGTTATAAGAAACATTTTACATCTAAAGAGAGTTTTACTGATAAATTGAGTTATGTCACCAAGTTCACTAGTGACAGTTTCAACTTAAATAAGATTATTATCAGGAATTGGAATGTTTTGATTACAGATCCCTTCACTAAAACCATAGTGGGTGAGTTCCCCAGGTTCAGTTATAGAACCTCTCAGAGTTTAAAAGAAATTCTCTGTTTAGAACATACTTCCCTACACAGTAAAGTACACTATGACAAGTTTGGTACCTTTCCTTGTGGTGGCTGTTCTATGTGTCCATACATATCTAAACACATTAGTTTTATACACCCAGAAGGTATATTTACCTTCATTCCCAGATTTTTCAGTGATTGTAATAGCAGTAATTTGATATATTTGGCCACATGTGACCATTGTGACGTGTTTTACGTCGGATTAACTAAAAGACGGCTTCGCGATAGGGTTTACAATCACTGTTACGATATTAGAAAAGAGAAAGAGACTAATGCTTTAGCCAAACACATTATAGAATATAACACCCATAGTTTTGGCTTTAAAGTGTTAGAGAAGTTACCTCTGAACCCTAGAGAAGGAGATAATAACAACCAGTTAGCTATCAGGGAGTTGAAATGGATTTTGACTCTAAAAGCACATATATTTCCTGGGATTAACCAATCTGTATCAGTTAAGCCAGTTTTGAACAACAGGAAGAAATATTAAAAAGGAAGAATATCTCCCTAATTTTAGTTGCTTCTAGATACATTAATTGTTATATTAGACTATACTCATAAATGAAGAATCTAGGTTATTAAGTATTTACATTCAAAATTCATTTTTTAGTGTTATAACTTTCATACAAGTTATTAGTACATTATTCTGTTTGTACTTACCTTTATATACCTTCTGATTAGCTGGTTATAAATATTTATATATACAGTACCTATATGAAAATCTGAAAAATTAATAGTTGGTTTAGTTGATATAGAAAAATATTATAATTTTATAGATAATCATAAAAATATTTTTCTTTTCTAAGCAAGTATTTTACTGCATTCTATGAACTTCACTGAATTTTTGGAATGCGGGAATCCTGAAGTCGATTTTTGATTTAGGAAAAGCTAATGGTTCATATATTATAACAACACCTTGATCTAGTTACATTCGTAGCAATACTATATTTTTTTTGGGTTGTGATGGGATATCGTTAACTAATTACGTTCACCTCATTACAGAGTGGAAGAATTGAGTAAATAAATGCAATTCACTGAACAAGCTGTTTCATACAGCTGATTCGGAATTTACCATTTTGAAATCTCTAGCTAACACCTAAATAGTTGCATGGTTAGTGCTCATTCACCACTCCTCCTATGCCTTATTATACAGCCCGTATATAGTAATGGCTTTGATTTGCAGGACTGTTTATGGGATACTTAAATGTCCCAAGATTTATAAGGGAAAAGATAAGGATATTTGATCACACGAAAGTCTATTGGAATTTGTTTTTTTCTCATATTGTTCATTGTATATATGGGTTTTAATGTATTGCATTTTTTTCACATTTATCGCAGCCTATTAGCTGCCGATTGCATTTTAAAGTTTTGAAACGTGTTATTGCAAGTAATTCAATTTAATACATTACTAAATGCATCAGAAGAGCAATCGGATACAATCTATTATATCATATATAAAGTATTTTAAGACTGGAACTTCCATCTGGTTTTTATGCATTTGTTTTAATGCGAGTTAGCTGCACAGTCAGCAACACACCGATAATCTTTTTAAGGCTCAAACAAACACAATACATGATCGGTCCGCATCTATGCTGAAAGTTTTTTGATCTTTTGTTTTTTATTGCATATACTTGCATTCCATAATTTAGAAGAATAAAGACGTGGAAGGACAGTTTTAGTAATATTACATCTAAGAACCAAGATGACATGTTTATGTCTTCAGTTTACGGTTTCCATGGAGCTCGAAATAGTGCTTCTTATGCTTAACATAGCTCGCTAGCTGTGGAATATATGCTAATCATCGAGCCAGGGAATATACAGGTTTTAAAGCGGCAACATTTGTGTATGTTTTACAGTTTAGTCAATTTTGAGTTTGAAGATATCTAACATCATATGAAATATATACATTTTTGTTTTATGTATAATTTCAGTTTTATTCAACATTGATGTTTTAAACACATGAATGAACAACTAGGTTGACACAGTATAGAAGGACTCGGTAGAACTTAATAGGAATTTTAACATACTGCAAGTTAGCAGAAGTTGCATCTTTTACGCTAACCAGGCTCGTAGCGGTCAAGCGCTTCAGTATTTTTAGTGCAATTTTGTTGTGTATTAAACGTTTATAGCACTGTAGTTAAATGAATTTTTTATAGGTCTGTTTCTTATACGATGTTCAGCTATATTTTATTTTTTATTTTAGAATATTGGTTATTGCCGATTTAAGTATAACAAAAGCTAATTAAATTATTGGTTCATTGATGCTCTGCATTTTGATTTTCGCGCCGAAAGGCTGTGTATAAAAGCAGTTTGTTTATTTCATGTTATTTACACCTGAAGAAGCGTAGTTTACCTACGTGAAAGCGCTTGTGTTTTTATGGAACAATAAAAGACGTTTTTTTTCATTCATTTGGCTCTTCCATGTGGTGACTCCAGTTTGGATCTATTATCTACATTTGTTCTACGTTTTCCTATACGGAGTCTTTGCCTTGTTGCTGCAGTTTGTTACACTTTTTTTTTAAGAAGAAACACACAAACACCACGTAAGAAACGATGAAAGACTAGGTGACGTGGATGAATTTAATGATTACCCCCCGGTGAGGAGGTCAGAGACTGAGGAACAGGAATGATTACCAAAAGAATGGGCATTACACAAATTTTCGAGATGGAGCAAGAAGGGGGAGGGGGAGGTACTAAATGTAACTAGTACCACCAGCCCCACATTGGAAAAAGAAATTATTATTCAAGATGTCAGTAAACCTTATAGATTTACCAAAGGTGACTTTAGTATTTACAACTTCAGTAATATCAAACTAAAGGACAAACACTTTAGTTTGTTATCCAAGGGTATTAAATGTATACCCATGAGAAGAGGTGAGCTTACCAAGACCTTATTAGACATAAAAGCATTTCTTAGAAAGGTTAACTTGCAAGTTCTTTTAAACCAGGAAATGGAATCACAATTAAAATCTAATAATCTAACAAGGAGTATTTTCAACCCTCCACTACACCCCCAAATTAAGAACTTTGAAAACCTAGTTGAAAATGAAATTAGATCCAATTATGACCAGGTTAGACATACTAGTAATTTGAATACAGAAGAAAACAACACTAACAGAGTTAAGAAAGGATGTTAACCTTAGAATTATGAAACTAGATAAAAGGGGTGGAATAGTCTTAATGGATACACTTCTTTACTAAGGTAAGATTAATGAAATCCTGAGGGATCCCACTAGATACACTGGTTGTTCTAGGAACAAAATAAATATAGCTTATAGAAGGATTGATGTAGTCTTAGAAGACCTTTTTTTCTGAGGGACTCTGACAACAAAACATTGAGGTACTTAAAAGTAGAAAAAACAAAAATTCCAATGATCTTTAGGATTCCCAAAACACACAAAGATGGAAGGGATCCACTCCTAAGACCTATAGTATCTGCGGAAGGCTCAAAACCCCTACCACTGGCCAAATATGTAGATTCAAAGTTAAAGAATATTTGGCTGAAACATGACAATATTCTGAGGGACTCATGGGATTTCTTGAGAAGTGTGAGACAAGATATGTAATGCAGACATTTCATTCCTTACTACTGACATTACTGATTTATTTTCCTGTATCCCTCACGAAGAAGGTAAAATAATGTTGGAAGAAATAATTTTTGAAGACGGCAGTTTAACCCAAGATGAATGTATGGTTACTGTACAATTAATGGACCTGGTTTTAAAGTATAGCTTCTTATACTTCAAAGGTGAATTTTCTCACCAAATTAAAGGTGTAGCCATGGGCGCAGCGTGTGCACCTACTTATGCTAATTTAATTTTAGCAAAATGGAAGGAAAAAATGGGTATTATACTCGGAATACAACCAGAAATGGTTGTTGTATAAAGGTTCTTGGATATCTGTATTTTTTGGAACACAAACGAGGAAATTCAAGAATTTATAACTACTTAAACAATAGTACAGATTTTCTAAGGTTCATCTATAATGTAGATGATGCCAGGTTAAGATACTTGGACATTGAGATATACAAAGAAAACAAGAAGTTTCACTCAAACGTTTACAGGAAACATACGTATTCAAATTCCTATTTGCACTATGGCAGTGCCCATCCCATTCATCAGAAAAGAAATCTTGTGAGAGGGCAATATATTAGGTCATCGAGAATGACATAAAAAATGGAAGACTTTGTGGTGGAAATGAATACTTTGAACCATATGTTTAAGCAAAGGAGCTACCCACATTCCTTGATGGAAGAAATAGAGGGTAGAGCGGATAGATTTCAACCAATCTTGGGAAATAGTGAAGTGGTTAATGAACAGCCAAAGTCGTCAGAGGACAATTATAGTGGTGCTTTAGTGATTGAATTTAATGGAAGCTCTAACTTTATAAAAAACACGATGGTTAAGGAATGGAAAATATTTTCCACTATTACAGATACAGATCAAATAAAAAACAAAAATGTTAAAATAGTTTACAAAAATGGGTACAACCTTAAGAACTTGTTAGAAAGAAATGAAAAAGGGAACCTTAGAAACAGGAACCAAAGAAGAAAAGGAACATTTAAATGTGGACACTGTGCTCCATGTCCATATATTACAAATAGGGAAACAATGTTCCTTGAAAGTAGACAATTGGTTCTTCAGGGGAAGGAATACAGTAACGGAGGACAAAGGAATACTATATTTGGTAAACTGTGGATACTGTCAAGCCTTCTATATTGGGAAGACAGAAGACAAAGTTGAAAAGAAGAATTTATGAGCATATGTACAAGATACAAAACAAGAGAGACCAATGCGCTCTACAAACACAAGTTACAATGTGAACATGCATATGATGATTTTTTTGTACTGGAAAAAAGTGAAATATGATGTTAGGGGAGGTTTATGGGAGGAAAGAATAGAGTACCATGAGCTTCGGTGGCAAGCTACGTTGCAAGCCAACAAGTATCCGGAACTCAAAGTATTTAAATTGCCCCCTCCTCAAATTAAGAGTTGCAAAACTATAGATCTCAAACAGGAACCTAGTGTTCTTCCTTTACTTTATTATCAAGTTATTAACTAATTTTTATGTTAGGATTGTTACTAGGATCTCATCCTGTATTTTAACAATACATTTTTTAACATAAGATGATGAACTACACCGACGTCAAGAAACTGAAAGAGTTTTTAAAGTGTCCTTAGAGTGTTTTTAAAGTGCATGTACTTTGCATTTTGCTATTTGCAAGTTGTTTATTTAATAGGAAAATTTTAAATATATTTATATTAACATGTATTGCTGCTTATTACTGTTTTTCTCTGAATTCTGAAAGTATGATTACAACAGTTACTTTATATAAGGTTTCTGGTCAGAGAAATTTCTAGGAAGTATACATTCACTTATAATAGAATACGGTAGTACAATTTTATTCCACAAGATGGCATTGTATTAAAAGTTTTTTTTAGAAAGGTTCTGATAGTTTAAACTTTAAAATCTCTAAAACCTGAGTAATAAAAAAGTGACTGCATTAAAGAGTTTGTAAACTTTTAGGTAACTGGTATGATGTTTGATTGATATAAGTATAATTAGGTCAATAGCATTTTTTATGCTAGAAATAAGGCATTTAGATTGTGTTTTAGATGTTTCATGACATAATATTCAATTATGCCTCATTTACTATCCAATTGCTGGTTTTAAATGTTAATTGATGTATATATATATATATATGTATATATATATATATATATATATATATATATATATATATATATATATATATATATATATATATGCACTGATGTAGTTACCAGCCCACATCTGAGGAAGTTTTTGAAACGAAAACGTACTTGCATATGGAGCGTTAGTGTGATATCAGTGTTTTTTCTGTGAAGCGAATGCTTGGATTAAACTGTTTAAATGGCTGACAAGCTTTGTACTTTGACGTTTTCATTATCCTGCGAGTTTCTGTGGATTAGACTGTTAAAATCAACGGATACAACACTTGACAAAGTCGTCCTGTCCGTAAGCTTTATTGTGCTTTCTTCCAGGGTCTTGGCATTTGGTTTTTAGTTATCCCACATTTGGGCATCATTGACAAACTAACCAAGTTGAATATCAACCCGTATGTTGTCAGGTGGGTTGCAAACTGCCTCACAGATCAAGAACATTCAAAGTGGGAGACTACCTCTAGCAGTAGACCCTGCCACCAGTAGGGTCCCACAAGGGTGAGTGCTGGGCCCCCTTGTTTGGCATATACTTCTCAGAAGTCCAGGCCAAAACAGAGGGGCTGTGGCTAACCAACTTTGCAGATTACTGTAAATTAAGTGCCATCATTGAATCCCCTAGTGATGTCAGCGTACTTTAAAAGTGGCTTACACATAAAAATGATTGGTGTCAAGGCCATGGTCTTAAACTAAATGCTAAAAACAATGTCCCTGCTGATTATAAAACAAATACCCAAAGTACCAATTCAGTAGTGAGAGTCCTGGGAACACAAGTTTACTGTGACCACCATGTGTCTACTGTAATGAGGAAGGCCTTCTACATCACTCACCTGATTAGCAAAGGCTTTGCTTCAAGAGCAAAAGAGGTTATAACCCCCCATACTCATCCCTCATCAGCCCTGTTACTTAATATAATGCTCCCTTTGGTATATACCATATCAGACACCTGCAGCAACTTGACAGACCTCAGATTTCTAACTAAGAAAATTCAGCACATCTTGTACAGACAGACTGAAGTCACTATCACTGTACTCAGCAGCATACAGACTACTGAGGAGACTTGTACCTGGTTTACAGTGCTCTCTCTGACCCAAATCGAATGGAAATGCTGCACATCTTTAAGTCAAATGGGACTAGAGTCACCTGTTCCAGGGAACTCAGTATAACTTGTGACATAATCAGGACCTGCTGGAGAGACCGATACATCTATCAGGAGGTTGCCACTCCTCTGGAATAGGCTTCCAATCCATATCAAGCAGATCCCCTCCATTACCCTGTTTTAGCACAACCTGGACAACTGGATGGGAAAAGTACAGTTGTGTACACCTACCATAAATGTAAATGTTAGAGTGTCTTCACTGTTGCATTCATGACTGTAGGGTTCTCCCCTGCCGGCAGGCAGCCCTCGGTCGGCCAGAATCCCAAAGTCTGGGTCCGGCGTCGGTTGTTCAACTCTGCTCCCTGACGTCAGAGCGCCAGGAGTATAAAGCTGACAACAGACGCCATCTTCTCCAGTTTTTCTTGCCCCAGATGTCAGGAGTCCCATAATGAAAATGGTCCCAAAACCTTTGCAAATACACATCAGAAGAATGGTGAAAAAAGGAACCACACAAAAGTAAAAAATAAGAGGGGACAGGAGGGAGGGAAACCCAGACTGCAACAGTGAAGACACTCGAACATCTACATTTATGGTAGGTGTACACAACTGTACTATGTTCATCGTGTTTCACTGTTGCAGTCATGACTGTAGGGTAGAATCCCAAAGCTGAAAGAAAGGGAGGTGGTCATAAAGAAGAAGGAGGGGCTAAAAGGCCCTGCAAGACTGCAGAGGCAAAGCCTGCCCTAGACTTAGAGTAGAGAGGCAAACTGTAGTGCTTAGAGAAAGTATGCAATGAACTCCGAGTTGCAGCTTCCAATATGTCCTTGGTAGGAACTCCCCTGAGGAAGGCTGCAGAAGTGGCAGCAGCTCTGGTGGAATGAGTCCGTATGGTCCCTGGGATTTGCTTTCCATGGTGTGAATAACAAAATCTGATTCCAAGAGCAATCCATTTAGAAATGGTTGGTTTAGAAATGGCTTTACCTTGGGAACTTGAAGCATAAGAAACAAACAATTGTTCAGATTTTCTGATGTCCTTGGTTCTGTTCAGGTAAAAACGTAGCTGTTGATGTACGTCCAAGGAATGTAAGATCCTTTCCCCTTTATTTTGAGGAGTGGTGAAAAAGGCTGGCAAGTCGATAGTTTGATTTAAAGCCACTTTGGAAACCACCTTAGGCATAAAGGTCGGATTAGTTCTCAAAGAAACCCTGTCCAGATGAAAAATAATATAAGGTTCCACTGCCATAAGAGCTTGTAACTCTGAAACTCTCCTGGCAGAGGTTAGTGCCAACAAGATAGCTGTCTTCCAAGATAAAAACTTGATGTCAGCAGAAGCGGCAGGCTCAAAAGGCGGCAAGGTTAGTTTTTCCATAATTGAGATCCCAAGCAGGAATAGGAGGAGATCTAGGAGGTCTTAAGTTCTTAGCTCCTCTGAGGATCTGTCTCATGAGCTGGTGGGAAAATATGGGAGGCTCTGTATTATAATGAGCAGAAATAGCTGAAGCATGGATCTTAATTGAAGAGAAAGAGAGACCCTTATGTAAGAGATCTGTCAAGTAAAGTAGAATTAAAGTAATGTTAGGAAGAAGAGGATCAGAATCCTGAGCCTGCATCCAGGAACAAAATCTTTTCCATTTTCCTGCATAAGATTTCCTAGTGCTAGGATGTCTAGCTTCCAAAATGACATCCATACCCTGCTTGGGTAGGAAAGAAGAAATCAAAGGCCCTGGATTAACCAGGCCGCCAGTGTAGAACCTGACCTTGATGTTGGGACAGAAGGTTCGGAGACTGAGGTAAAACCCAAGGGGGCTACAGGCATAGGTTTATTAGAGTTGGATACCAAAACTGCCGAGGCCAATTTGGAGCCAACAAGATTATCATCTTGGGTTTGTCCTGTTTTATCTTCAATAAAACTCGTGGAAGAAGAGGTAGAGGTGGAAAGGCATATCCCGAGAGGTTCCTCCAACTGAATGACAGGGAATCCACTTTCCAAGCCTCTCTGTGGAATGTCCTGGTGCAAAAAATCTGCAGCTGATGATTTAGATGCGATGCAAAGAGATCTATGTGAGGACATCCCCATACTGCTGTTATCCTGAATATTTTGGTGTCCAGCATCCACTCGCGTGGATCTGAAAGGTTTCTGCTCAAACTGTCTGCCAGTAAGTTTTGTTTTCCTGGTAGAAACTGAGCTTGAAGATCCAGATTGCAAGTTAGAGCTGTGTTCCATAAATCCATGGCTAGTCTGCAAAGGGGGTAGGAATGAGATCCCCCTTGCTTGTTTATGTACCACATAACTGTGGTGTTGTCTGTCCGTATTAGTAGTTGTCCTGGCTGTATGAGATTCCTGAAGGCCAATAGAGCTTTCTGAATGGCTAACATCTCCTTTAAGTTGATTTGCAGGTGCTTCTGATCCTTTGTCCAAAGGCCCTGCAGACAATTTCCCTGAAAATGGGCTCCCCAAGCATAATCTGAGGCGTCCGTGGTTAGAATCTGAGAGACAGGAGGTAGACGGAAGGACTTCCCTTTGTTTAGAGCACATGCCCTGGACCACCAAAGAAATTCCTTTTGAAGGCAAGGAAGGACAGGAATCAGTATGTCCAAACTGTGGTAATGCTGAGACCATACACTTTTTAGGTATCACTGTATTTTCCTCATGTGTAGTCTTGCATATGGTACGAGAAGGATGCAGGAGGCCATGTAACCCAAAGCCTGCAGGAATTTCCTTGCAGATAGATGGGTCAGAGTTGCCAAGGCATTGAAGGTTGATGCCAGCTGTAATTGTTTTTCGGATGTCAGAAAAGCCATCTGGGTTGTAGTGTTTAGAAGAGCACCCAGAAAAGTTATCTCTTGTGATGGTGTCAAATTTGACTTTTACGTTTACAGAGAATCCCAGGAATTTGAGAAGGCTTTGTACAAAATGTAGATGCTGGAGTAAGACATCCTTGCTGTCTGCCTGAATAAGACAATCGTCCAGATAAGGGTATATTTGAATTCCCTTGAGTCTGCAGTAAGCTACTACTGGAGCCAGGCATTTGGTGAAGACCCTGGGCGCAGTAGATAATCCAAAGGGCAGCGCAGAGAATTGAAAGTGCCTCGATCCGGCCTTGAACCCGAGGTATTTTCTGCGATCTTGCCTGATGGGAATGTGTAAATATGCCTCCTTTAAATCCAAAGTCACCATCCATGCATCTTTGGACAGCATTGAAAGTAACTGCTGTAGAGTAAGCATCTTGAAGTTTGGAATCTCTAGAAAGGTGTTCAAGACAGACAGATCCAGAATGGGTCTCCATGAATTTTGCTTTCTTGGGACTAGAAAGAGCCTCGAGTAAAACCCTTTCCCTATCTCTGAAAGAGGTACCAGTTCTATGGCATTCATAGCCAAGAGAGCTTCCACCTGGTTTAAGGCCTCCGTCCATTGATGTTTTGGAAGGTCTGGCCATCCGTTTGACCTTGGCAAAGTATGAAAACGGAATTTGTAACCTCTTAAAAATCACATCCAAAACCCATTTGTCCTGGGTTATTTGAGTCCAATTTTGGTAAAAAAGAGAGAGTTTTCCTCTGAGATGGGCTTCCAGGCAAGACGTTCCTGCAGCCCAACCGAGGGAGTCATTGAGTTTGTTTCCTTTGAGACTGTGGTCTGTCCTCTCCTCCCCTAGGGGTAGAAGCAGTCCACTGCCTTGGTCTATAAGCAGCCTGTGTTTGAGGCCTCCCTCTGGAGCGTCTATATCTACCCCCTTTGAAGCCTGTCTGAAGAGAGAAAGGACCAGTTTTTTGATGGCCAATTCCTGCTAAATCTAGGAGGCTGTACTTGTAAGAAATCTTTAACTGTTTGCATGGATTTCGCCTTATCCTCCATCTTTTTAATCACCTCTTCAGCTTTAGATCCAAACAAAACATTATGCTGAACAGGAGCATCCAATAATTTAGCCTTTACTTGTTCTGTTCCTTTAGCCATGCATGTCTTCTAATGACTGTGCCAGAGGCCGCAGCCCTACAAGAAGCCTCCAAGGCATCAAATCCACAGTGTAAAACATGCTTCCCAACTTGTTCAGTGGCATGTAAGAAGTCATGTAATTCCTTATCCTCTGCACAGGCAGAAATGGAAGTAAATTTTTGTTTCAAGACAGATAAGAGAAATTGCTGATATTTAAGCATATGAAACTGACAGTTTAAAGCCCTAATGGACAAAGTAGCAGAAGTGTACACCTTTTTGCCCCATCTTTCCAAGGCTCGAGAATCCTTTTCAGTAGGAATAGGATTTTTGGCAGTAGCGGCCTTAACACCCTTAGGACCCTGATAAATGGTTTCAGGGTCAGCAGTAGGATTCTTGAATAAAAACTGATGGGAATCAGGAACCCTGTAGTATCTACCCTGTAGTATCTATCAGGCTTAACAGGAGCAGGAGGAAAAAAATCAGGGGTTAAATTAGCCTCCGAAAAGGCATCATCCACAATATCCAAAACAGGAGGAATAGCCAGGGGTCTATGTTGGGGTAGAAGAAGATAATCCCTCAGTCTTTTCTTGGATTCTGAATACTCCTGTCCCTCCAAGTGGAAATGTTCCCTTATTTCATGCAGAGTTTCCCCAAAAGAAAAATCCTCAGGAGGAGAAGCTGAAGGAATGGATTCTTCTGCATCAGAATCCTCATAAGGAGAGAAAGAATATTCCTGATCAGAAGAAGAAACTGAGGAAACAGAAGCCTGATCAGAGGAATCATAATAATCATAATAAACATCCTGCCTTGGCCTTTTGTCTGGAGGGGGATGAGAACCCCTAATCATTGTGAGTAAATCCTCCGCCACCTTGAGTAACTGTTTCTGTGACTTGGGAGCCGGTTCAGAAGAGGCCTGTGCTGAAGTCTTTGATTTAGAAGGAGTCTTTGCCTTTGTCTTTGGCTTTGCCTTTACTTGAAGCTGAGTAGGCCTGAAAACCCCTCGGAAGCCGGTACCTGCACAGCGGCTCCGGACCCATCCGAAGGAGCATTGTCCGAAGGTCCTGCAACAGAGATATTTAAATTAATATTTAAAGGCCTGGTTGGCTCCTCATGAGAGTCCATTTCGGCCGTCGGTTCTGAAATGGCCGACGACAGGGGCTGCAAAAGCGCCTCACTGACGACGGCCGAACCTGAAGCTGGCTCCACATGTGCGTCATCATCAGATTTGGACCTTGGAGGCCTGTCTTTATCCTTGCGACGCTTGTGAACTCCGGTAGATGGAACAGTGTCAGACGACATTTTGTAGTTAAAGCGCCTACCGAAGTAATGAAAAGCAAAATCGTACCTTCGCTTGATTGTACACTGATTGAATCTAGCACAAAACTGACAACTAGCTACGTCGTGGTCAGGGCCTAAGCAAGGAGTACAGTAAGAATAAAAATCCTTATGATGTATTTGCGTCCCACATGAAATACAATTATTAACATTTTCTGACATCGGAGTGGAGCAAGAAAAAAAGTTTCCCCAACAGGGTACTTAGCTTTGAGTGGAGAAGAAAGTCTTCGGACCGAAGTAAGTAGAAATATTCATCAGGAGTCTACAGACCGGCACTTGCGAACTGCTATCACTGCACGGCAAGAAAGACTGGAGAAGATGGCGTCGGTTGTCAGCTTTATACTCCTGGCGCTCTGACGTCAGGGAGCAGAGTTGAACAACCGACGCCGGACCCAGACTTTGGGATTCTGGCCAACCGAGGGCTGCCTGCCGGCAGGGGAGAACCCTACAGTCATGACTGCAACAGTGAAACACGATGAACATTCACAAATTTCTGCCTGGGATTGCTCCAGCTTCTCTCCTGGGCATGGGTAGCCCTTACTAGAAAAACCTTGGGCATAGATGATCTCTCTCAACTAGTATTATACTGGGATTTAATGGCTAGACTTGTAAAGGCCCTCAAGTCAATAGCCTAGTAACATCCTACGAACCTTATCCAGTATACTTCTGGAGAATCAGTAGGAACCCCAACCCCCCCCCCCTCCAAAAATCAACATTATAACTCCCTTCTAGCCCAGGTAAAAGTGGCTCTCCTATCTTTTGGGAATGGCCAGGGGCAGATGCAACAAGCTTCCCTCTGTGGTCGTTTATTTCATATATTTTGTTCTCTTCGTTGGTTGCTTTAAGCTTCCCTCAAAGAATGGATCTACTCACACAAGAAAAGGGATGTGCGATTCCCCCAGACCCCAATCAACTTTAAATGACTGCCTGGATGATATAGTCTCAATTCCATTTAGGCACCAGTTTACTGAGGACATGCAGCAAGTACCTGCTACTAGAAAATCATGTATTAGCAGATGGAAAAGGTTTTCTAGTTGATGCCACCAAAACATCCAGCACCCATTCAGAGCTAGTATCTCTTCGCTTTTGCAATATTTGTGAGAGTTTTACTATCCTTTGGCCTTTCTTACTTCTCTCTATCAAGTTTCATTCATCAGCCATTTCAGCACATCTGCCCAAGAATCCTCCTCTTTCAAGAGATTCTCATGTCAGAATGTTTTTGAAAGAGGTTTTGCTTAGCAGACCTTCAAGAACAGCAGCAATCCCTCCTTAGGATCTTCATTTTCTCTTGGAGAAGCTAATGCTCCATTTTAATCTGGCTCATCTGGTGGATTTGAGGTTTTTAACATGGAAGACTGCGTTACTGATCACTCTGACCTCTCCAAGAATGGTATCTGAGGTACAAGCTATTGTGGTATATCAACCATCTAATTTTCCACAGAAAGAGATTTATTAGAGAAATAATCCCTCTTTTATATCAAAGTGGTATCAGAGTTTATTTTAAGAAACTATCCACTGCCTAGTTTTTCTTTCCTGAACTTAAAACCGAAGAAAAAAAGGATATTTCATACCTTGGATGTCCAATCTGGGTACTATCATGACAGAGCAAAATCTTTCGGATATAAAGATCAATTTGCGTTTGTGAAGGTAAGAATGGACAACCTGTGTCAGACAGACCATTTCCGAATAGTTATCTCAAGCTATTACCTGTCATTCTCACCACAACAAATGTATTACAGGCAGGGCAGGGCCAGGCCAACACCACTAGGGTCTTTGTTTCATCTCTAACTTTTTGGAAAATGTCGGATTCTAGAAGCAGCAATTTGGCCTCTGTACATACTTTTAGAAAGCACTACAACCTTAATTCCTTCGCTTGGTCTAGATCAGTCTTTGCTAGAAAATTCTCCAGAGGCTCCTTGACCCTTCTTCCAACTCCCAAATGTACTCAGCTAAGGTAATCTTCCCATATAGCTAATGCAGCAGTGATCAATATGATGAATATAATACAGTTGTTTAAGTAAACCTATAACAACAGTAAGGGTTAGAATGATCACTGCTACAGTAGCCATTAGCCCACCCTTTTTTTATTAAACAAATATAGTTTTATATGCTAACATGTTGACATTTGTTTTCTGTTGTTCCTGTCAACATCTTTGCAGGGCTCAGCCATCGCTTCTCTGCTGGCATGAAAGCTCTGAAGGGCTTGGCACCCAAATCTGTCTTTTTAGTCAGCTAAGCTCAAGATGACGAATGGTTTGGGCACATGGAAGGTGCCATGAAACTTTGAAAGTTGGGCGGCTACAATATCCTTAGCAGGATATAATCTGTAAATTCATATAGCCAAGACTACTGAAGCAGTGATCATTAAAAAGGCAAACAAATTCAAGAATGCAAAACACACACAAGACAGTTTGGGCTGAAAATATCATAAGTATATCAGTTAATGAGAACTACAAAAGGACAAGAAAACTTGAAAAAACCCACAAGATTTCTAGCTACCCATGCATCAGATGTTTTCTGTACAGAGCGATAACCTAGTGCAGGTCAAGCTGACCTTGCATGCAATTACAAATCCCTTCAGCCCTGCAATGGAAGATGGAGCTGCATCAATTCCCACATATACCTAAACTAGAAAACATCTTCAAATAAATGGAAAAAGAAACATCTACAAATAAAAGCATCAAAAATTGCAAGCACCATAGGTCCTCTACAAAGCCAGTAGAGCAAGAAAGTTATTTTATTTTATTTTTTTTTTTTTTAACATTGCTTTCAACAAATGCTCACAACTCAGCCAAAACTTAATACACTCAAATTTTCAATATGTCAAATAAGTAACCTCACCGGGTCTACTTCAGATGAATGAAAATTGGACCACAAATAAACGAAGACTCGGATCGCTGATTAAAAACTCCAGGTAAGTAACTGTGTCCAGCATTACAAAAACATCAAACCACAGCAATTTAAACCCACTCATTGGAGGGGGGGGGGGCTTTTCCCTCCACACCACTCCTAAATATATACAAACTCCCAGCTCCCACTACAGTAGGGAAAGGGGCAAAGTTCAGTATGGTGGCCAAGTGGTTCCTTTCCCACAAACTTTCTGGTCTTCTGAGTCTTTTAGTTGTGGTTTTGGCAAAGTTGTCTCAAGACTTAGTAATTCAAGTATGATTTTGTTCTTCTGAAAAAGACCCACCCCCCACTCCATGAAATATTGCATTTAATTTGCAAAATTCTGATCCACAATGATTTAAAAAAATAGAAAATTAATCCACAACTGGAATTACAAACTCTACCACCAAACACTTGACAAATTCTCCAAAATAAACTACACTACAAAGTTCATAAAAAAATGCCACACAATTAAAAAAAATGTTACAAAACTGTTATTTAAAATGGGCAGAGGGAGTATTTTACATTACAGAATGGACTACCTGTACATCACCATCTTGACTGGAGAATGAATGTTTGCCAGCATGGTGTTAAAGTACAGTTAATGCCAATGAAAAACAAGTCTGCTACTTCACAGCAGCACATTAAGCTGCCATGGAGCTTGGATTAAAAGAATAACGGCTGTCATTTTACACTTGCTATGTAGTGCTTTTGCTGTTTAGTGGGTGTAAAATAAGAGAATTAAAAAAACAAAAAATAGGAAGAAAGTGCGTATGTGCTTATAGCTATGTGTTTGACTGTGTGTGCGCATGAAAGTGGGAGTGAGAGCAATCAAGCCATTATATTAGACTTGCTACAGAGGGTTTTTGCTGTTTAGCGAGTGTAAAAACACAAGAAAAATGTGTGCATGTGTGTATACATTTCTGAGTGTATGCATGCTTGCATGCAAGAAAGTGGGTGTGGGTGCCCATGTGCACGTGTGAGTGTGTTACTGCGAGCGCCCATGTGCGATAGAGAGAAAATGGAGAGAATGAGAGTGAGTGCGAGGGTAGGAGAGGGAGCAGGAGCTCGGTCAAGCAGCAGTGGCAGCAGCAGTTAAGAGGTGTGTATACCTCTCAAACTCTGATCAAGAAATCTCGATAAAGCCTAAAATAAAGGGGAACAAAGGCTCAAAAATAAGAACAGATTTTAAATACTGCTCTTATAAAATAAAAACGTTGCTTGAATGACAGGACTTGTGTTATGCTTTTTCTGAAGAAATAATGTCTGAAACTGAATGTCATTATTTACTCACTTCAATCCCCAATGATGGTTCAGCAAACCACAATTTTTTGGAGTAAGGGATGAAAAAAATGAAGTAAATATCTGGATATTTTTTGAAAATATTAAATTTTGGATATAAAATACTTTCTCCATCATCATTTACATATGCTACATCAAGTTTGAAACCATTTGCTCGAGAACAATTTTACTTCAAAAATACATATAAAAAAAAAAAACACAATTTTAGACAGCCCATTCTCTAAGCATGATAATACCGAATAGAGTGTTTATTACTGTGTAAACAATGCCTCTGTAGGGGTGTAGTGGCCCTCTGTCATAACACTCCAGGGTAGGCACTATTTACACACAGTGACACACACCCTTTTGGGCATTATTGCTTGCTTAACACATACTGCAAAATTTGCACACTATTAAATGTAAAATTGAAAAACAAAAAAAATTATGGCCATTCTAAAAACTGCAGTTCAGGGTGAGCACGACAAGCATTTCAATAGCAGGGACTGCAAGGCACTGGTCTACTCATGCCTCACGTCACCCCATGTGCATAACAGTTGAAGCCCACACACACATGCTCCTTCATGCCTTTTTTTTTTTTTTTTTTTTTTTTTTTTTTTACACACATGAAATATACGTCCTTACTCTCTCACCCAGTCTGTGAGAAGACATTTTTTTTGTTTTTTTTGAGTCCTTGACCAAGAAAATCTTCACCAAATCAGTTCCTGGCACTCTGTGCACCCATCCTGATGCAAACCAGAAGCTAACTAGCACCCTCTTGTTCTCTCTAAAAACAAAAATTCCCAGATTACAAATAGTGGCTAATCTACTATCCAACTTTATCTAACAATGGTCTCTGACGCAGTCCATCACCTAACCTGACTGCATGAGGACCTACCTAAACAGATGGTCAAGCCAGGTAGTGATAAGCAACCCATCTGCTCCATGGAAAAAAGACCTTCACAGTCTGCAAATTTCTTTTACTATCGTAACAGACATCTGCAGTACTACCCCGTCTAGCATTCCAGCCATTTTCTATGCTGCATCCAAGAAATCGCCTATACATATTAGTGGAAGACTATTTACAACCTCTCCAAGATCTATTCTTCGGTTTAACACCTAGGGATTCTCAATCTGTTTCAAAAACAAGGATGGATACCTGGCACCACTTAATTATCCTTCCCATGCTCTTCCATACCTAGACATACGAGCTTCTGGTTCAGCCCTTGCCAAATTGCCTCCGTACATTTGCATATTACAGTGACACAATTTGATAACAGACCATCCTCTAAACCACAAAGCTAACACTGCTTAAAACACCACTGTCACAGTTCAGCTTGCTGATAACTGTAATGTGATACATACACAAGTTTATGGCTCATGGCCCTGCTAGTCACAAACCAGTGAAACTTTGCTTGTCACAGTGGCAGTCACACTAATCAATTCCTTTCTTAGACTATCATTCTATTCTCAACTTTCCACTCAGAATTAAGCCAGTCACTCAACCACAGCTTACACTGATCCAGATCCATCTAACCCTTTTAACCCTGTTTATCCCAGTTAGTCTTTAGAATCTTTTGCTATTTTTTCCCCTTTAATAACAAAATGTTTCACATACACTGCCACTGGCTATTAAGAAAACAGAAATAGTCCAGCAATTTAAAGTCAGTCTTGCTATCCACTTAATGAATATTGTTTTGGACTATACAAAATATTTTACTCCAAGTATCTGATATACCTCCCAGATGACCCACCCTGATGAATCCTTGTTTGGCCTGAATCCCAAGCAGTTACTAGAATAGTGGAAGTAGCTAGAAGACCACATAAGCGAACAGTCTTGGAGCAGACTCTCCAGCTCACATCTGAGAAGAAAAGCCTGTTGAAACTGCACAATGAAGGCTCTGTGGCGGAGCTAAGCTTGGGTTTTCACTGTGTGGTACCTTAAATCTCCTCTAAAGGAGACCTGTGGGATATATGCAAATGACTCCTTAAGGACAAAGTGTTTCAGCTGCATGGCTTCTTAAATGTCAGTGACTTTTTACTTTTCTCTTCAGGCTCTCTCATTCAAACAATCTCAAAATAAATGTCTGTAATGGGACACCTTCTTTGTGGAACATTTTGAGGCAGACACTCTGCCTGAGCAAGCTTTGACCACTGCATTTTTCAGTGGATGACTATGGGTAGTTGCCTGACTGGGAAAAAAAAAAAAAAAAAAGAGTAGACAACCCATTTGGTGCCAGTCAGTCTCACAACCAGTTCAGTAAACACCCAAGAAGACTGTCCACGTCAATGGGATGAACAGCTTGTTTTCTGCCACAGTAAATATCACCATGAGATTAGCAGATTGGTTCAGGGCTGCATCCAAAACCACCTGTGGAAGGAAATAAGAAGTCATCTTGTGGGATACTGTTTTCTTCTAAAAGATATTTGCTGTTCTTCACAAAAATGCCAGAAGATCCAAGATCTAGTACAAAGAAGTGATGGCCACAATGAAGGATTATTTTCCAAGACAAATACCAATGCTGCCAAGCAGCTGTCTCAAAATGATGAAAGGGCAAGTCTACCAACCATAAGGCTTACAGCCCCATGGAAGAGAGGCTAGGAATGGGCAGAATGCTACCTACCACAATGTCAGAAACACACACACATGCATCTTAACTTTGGAATAACCAAAGTTCAAATTATGTAGAAGTTAGTTAAAAGACCAAGGCAGCACAGTATACAAATTAAATGTTTTTGCCCAGGCCTGGACACAAGTTGGAGACTTCCAAACAACCTTAATTCCCTCAGACTCCAGACAGACATGGAAGAATCTAAGGCCTACAGCAGGAACTAGACCTTAAGGTGGAGTCAGCTGTCATTCCAACACAGGATTTCCTTGGCTTGGACCAGAACTTTATAGATACTGAGACAGCACCTGACTTATTCAGATCTTGCAGATCAAACTGATTAAGAGAGCTCAGCTTACATCTCAAGAAGTCATCATAAAGTTCTTTTCAGTACTAACTGCAAAACAGAGATTCTAACATATAAAGCTAAACAAGGAAAGCTCCAAAATGGTGTACATCATTACAAAGGTACAAAGCCATAGGCTTCCATTTGGTATTCATCAGCAGCAGAAGTATTAACAGTTACTGCACATGTAAATGAAGGCTGTGTGTGTTTTAAACACCAGCATGGGGGGAATGCCAGGGTTCTAGTATTTGAGGTGGGAATAAGGGAGCTAGCGGTGGAAGAGCCTATGATCAGTAGTAGCAGGCAAAGAAAGTTTACTCTGGGCTAATAGAATGACAATCTTTGAACATGAGCAATGTATCGGATGCGTTTTTAATTGTATTTACCATTAAGGTGAGTTTTATTTTAAGCCGCAAGTTGTGTTTTTTTTTTTATTTTTTATTACTGTATCCATGTTTACTGATGCTTAGGGTAAAGACATTTTTTAAATGCAACAGATCAACGTTTTACACAATTTACTAATGTCTGCAAACAAGTCATAACAGTGAAGTTGTAGGCACTAAAAATTGGTTTACAGCTTCTGGAGGTGGTTGGGCAAGAACACAAGGGAGTGGTTGGTCAATTAACTTAACTGGGGCCCTAAAAAAAAAAAAACTCGGTAAACTAGTCAAGTTGATTTTACTCAAAAGAACTTTTGGTATGAATTGGTAAAATACAGTTTATAGCAGAAAATGCTACATCATAGGATGACATTTGCACAATTACCAGCTAATATACCCAAAGGAGAGAAGGTCCAGAAAGCATGTTTATACATTTACTTAACTAGGGTAACACACTAGGGACAAATGCCTCTTTCTAAGCAAGAACCAGGAGTATTATTGGGTAACTGACTTGCTCGAGTTGCACAGTAGGCAACTGAAGACAAAGAATCACACCAAGACTATGTGCTGCTCTCTGTCACTATACATTATAAAAGGGAACAAGGCATTAAACTGCAAGATAAAAGAGGAGTTGATTCCCTTACAATTTTGGCTACTGCCAGGCAAAGACATTCTGCAGTAAATCAGTATGATACGGAAGGCAGTGTGTGTTATGTGCAGTGTGCCGAAGTTTGAGGTGATAGGCAGACTGCAGAAGATAGAAGCCTTTTATTACGAGGTGCAGAAGCTATGTGAACCAGTCTTCTTCTTCTGGCTGCTCCCATTAGGGGTCGCCACAGCAGATCAACCGTTTCCATTTCTTCCTGTCCTCTGCATCTTGCTCTGTCACACCAACCACCTGCATGTCCTCTCTCACCACATCCATAAACCTTATCTTAGGACTCCCTCTTTTCCTGTTACCTGGCAGCTTCATCCTTAGCATCTTTTTCTCAATATACTCTGCATCCCTCCTCAGCACATGTCCAAACCAACGTAATCTTGCGCCTCTGGCTTTGTCTCCAAACCATCCAACCTGGGCTGACCCACTAATATACTTATTCCTAATCCTGTCCATCCTAGTCACACCCAGTGCAAATCTTAACATCTTCATCTCTGCCACGTCAAGCTTGGACTCCTGCCTTTTTGTCAATGCCACTGTCTCCAACCCATATAACATAGCTGGTCTCACTACCCTCTTGTAGACCTTCCCTTTCACTCTTACAGGTACTAGGCTGTCACAAATCACTCCTGACACTCTTCGCCACCCACTCCATCCTGCCTGTACTCTCTTCTTCACCTCTCTCCCACACTCACCATTACTCTGAACTGTTGATCCTAAATATTTAAACTCATCCACCTTCGCCACCTCTACTCCCTGCATCCTCACCATTCCTCTTATCCTCCCTCTCATTCACACACATATATTCTTAGTCCTGCTGACCTTCATTTCTCTTCTCTCTAGAGCATATCTCCACCTCTCCAGGGTCTCCTCTACCTGTTCCCTACTCTCACTATAGATCACAATGTCATCTGCAAACATCATAGTCCACGGGGAATCCTGTCTGATCTTGTCCGTCAACCTGTCCATCACCATTGCAAATAAGAAAGGGCTCAGAGCTGATCCTTGATGTAATACCACCTCCACCTTAAAACGCATCCGTCACTCCCACCGCAGACCTCACCGCTGTCACATTACCCTCGTACATATCCTGTACCACTCCTACATACTTTTCTGACACTCCCGACTTCCTCATACAATACCACAACTCCTCTCTAGGCACCCTGTCATATGCTTTCTCTAAATCCACAAAGACACAATGCAACTCCTTCTGACCTTCTCTGTACTTCTCCATCAACACTCTGAGCAAACATCGCATCTGTAGTGCTCTTTCCTGGCATGAAACCATACTGCTGATCACTAATCATCACCTCCCTTCTTAACCTAGCTTCCACTACTCTTTCCCATAACTTCATGGTGTGACTGATCAGTTTAATCCCTCTGTAGTTACTACAGCTCTGCACATCACCCTTATTCTTAAAAATCGGTACCAAAACACTTTCTCCATTCCTCAGGCATCCTCTCACTTTCCAAGATTTCATTAAACAATCTAGTTAAAAACTCCACTGCCATTTCACCTAAACACCTCCATGCTTACACAGGTATGTCATCTGGAACAACAGCCTTTCCATTCAAGTGTTGCAGAAGGAAAGATAAATATAGCTGTTAAAGAATCAACATAACTGACTTAAGTTAAATAGATATTCTCTGAGGGACATTAATTGGTTATAAAGGTAGGGCATACAAAACTCTGTATAAGATAACATCTGTGCAGCATTTACTCAGTCACAAGTATGAATTAATCCAATCAGATTTAGTCAGATTTGTGGGCTACAAACAAGCTCATTAATTTCGCATTAAAAGAACATCGAAGAAGTGACAAAGACATGAGCAATTTCATCAGGAGAGCCAAAACCATTAACTGGTTTACAAAAGGCCACCATGACTGTCTACAAATTACTGTTTTGTTGCTTTTATTGTGCTCCTCTCCCCTAAATGAGTTGTTGTTGTGTCTTTCAGCTTTTCCCGGTTAGGGGTCGCCACAGCGGAACTCCGGTCCACTAATGATTGGCAGTAGATTTTTACATGCAGAGCTGCCAGCCGTGACGCACAACCTTCAACAAAGGTACGCCCATTCAAGCACGTCTTCACACAGAAGACACTCTAGCCGAGAATCAAACAGAACGTCTTACTGTGAGGCGACAATGCTACCGCAGCACTACCACCGCAGTCATTTCATGAAATGTTAAAAAGGTCAGTGGCATAATTACCTTACAAAACACCCTTGCACTATTCTGCTAGCATCAAGGAGAAATTATATACATAATATTGAATTTTAATTAAAAAATTAATCACTAAATTCTGCTGCATAAACATGACATTAAAAAGATTTTTATAATGCAATATACATTTTAGGTCTGATATAAACACAAAGTATTAAATATACAGTGGATATAAAAAAAGTGTACACACCCCTGTTAAAATGCCAGGTTTTTGTGATAAAAAAATCGAGACCACAATAAATCATTTCAAAACTTTTCCCACCTTTAATGGGACCCTATAACCTGCACAATTCAATTGAAAAACAAATCTGTTAGGGTAAAAAATATAAAAAAATGCAATCAGCTTATTGTACATTTTTTATAAGTGTGCACACCCTTAAACTAATTCTTTGTTGAAGTACCTTTTGATTTAATTACAGCATTGTCTTCTTGGGTACACACCTGCCATCAATTAAAGAGACTGACTAACCCCAAATAAAGTTCAGCTGTCCTAGTGGGATTTTCCTGAGGGACATTAATTCATGGTGCCTGCTACTGCAAAAGCCATGTTTCGCAGAGAGTTTACAAAGCATCAAAGGGATCTCATTGTTGTAAGGTATCAGTCAGGAGAAGGGTACAAAAAAATTTCCACAGCATTAGATATACCATGGAACACAGTGAAGACAGTCATCAAAAAAGTGGAGAAAATATGGGGCAACACTGACATTCCAAAGAACTGGAGATCCTTCCAAAATTAATGAAAAGACAAGACGATAACTGGTCAGGGAGACTGCCAAGAAACCTACAACAACACTGAAGGAGCTTCAAGAATTTCTGGCAAGTACTGGTTGTGTACTACATGTGACAACAATCTCCCGTATTCTCCATATGTCTGGACTACGGGGTAGGGGTGCAAGACAGAAGCCTTTTCTTACAGAGAAAAACATTCAGGCCCAGCTAATATTTGCAAAACAATACATCAAGTCTCCAAAAAACATGTGAAGATGTGTTATCGTCTAAGACAAAGGCTGAACTTTTTGGCCACAATTCCAAAATGTACGTTTGGCGCAAAAACACTTCACATCACCAAAAGAACACCATCCCCTACGGTGAAGCATGGTGGTGGCAGTACCATGCTTTGGGATTGCCTTCTTCAGCTGGAAACTGGGGCTTTAGTCAAGGTGGAGGGAATAATTAACAGTTCCAAATACCAGTCACTTTTGGCACAAAACCTTCAGGCGTCTGCTAGAAAGCTGAAGAAGAATTTCACCTTTCAACATAATAATGATCTCAAGCATACATCCAAATCAACAAAAGAATGGCTTCACCAGAAGAAAATTAAAGTTTTGGAATGGCTCAGCCACAGCCCAGACCTAAATACAACAGAAAATCTGTAGGGTGACCTGAAGAGGGCTGTGCACAAGAGATGCCCTCGCAATCTGACAGATTTGGAGCTCTTTTGCAAGGAAGAGTGGGGCAAATACTGCCAAGTCAAGATGTGCCATGCTGATAAGACTCCTACCTAAAAAGACTAAATGCTGTAATTTAAAGCAAAAGGTGCTTCAACAAAGTATTAGTTTAAGGTGTGTACACTTCTGCAACCAGCTTATTCTACGTTTTTTTATTTTTTATATTTTTCCCCTAACAGATTTGTTTGTTTTTCAATTGAACTGCACAGGTTACAGGTCACAGGTCACATTAAAGGTGGGAAAAGTTTTGAAATGATTTATTGTGGTCTCTATTTTTTTTTTGTATCACAAAAACCTGGCATTTTAACAGGGCTGTGTACACTTTTTACATCCACTATACATGAGCAGTATCTCTTACTCAAAACAGAAACCAATGACAAGTACTTACCATAACAAAAGAAATGTTACAGTGTATCCATTCTCTGCAACTCAGCAAGACCAAGGATGCAGGCCTTACGCCTAAAAATCTAAGGCAAAGAGGGATGGGAACAGTAAGAACTATGATGGCTGACTTAGTAGAGTTTTACCTTGCAGACAATCAGATGACATGCAGGGAAAGAGTACAGGAGATTAAGTGCCCAACTGTGGTCTGGAGTGTTACTTGCCAGCTTCCCCAGAAACTGAATTGTCACTAGGGCACTAAAGGACCTCTGTGGCATAAAACTTGGCAAGTATTCAGTCTGGCTACCATGGAAGTTGACTTTGTGTGGATATGGTGGGCAGCAAGAAAACAGATTTTTTTTTTACATGACCCATTTACAAACTTTCATCTTCTTCTTTTGGCTTTTCCCGGTTAGGGGTCGCCACAGTGGATCACCTGTCCGCTCATGATTGGCAGTGGAGTTTTACGGTGTTAGTTGCCAGCCCGGCGCCCAACCTTCCACAGAAGGCACACACGTACACACTCGCACCTAGGGCCAATTTAGTGTATCCAATCCACCTACAGCATGTCTTTGGGATGTGGGAGGAAACCGGAGCACCCGGAGGAAACCCACGCGACCACAGGGAGGACATGCAGACTCCGCACAGAAGGCACCCCAGCCGAGGATCGAACCGGAGAACCTCTTGCTGTGAGGCAGCAACACTAACAGCTGCACCACCGTGGCCGCCCCATTTACAAATTTCATATACTGCCAAAAAAAGGGGGGGGGGTATTGTCTTCTATACAGTTTGTCAATAAGCCATACAACTGCCATACTACCCATCATTATGGTTACAGCACAGACAGAATGAATCCATTAGTGCTTGAAGGTCATCTCTAAAATGTTGACATGACAGAAAAATTCTGACGACATTCCGAGACATTAAACTGCTTTGCCCTCCAAAATGTCCTCACCCTACCAATGGTTTGTACATCTGTGGTGTGGTGCATGCAGCCACAGACAGGAAGTGAAGGTGGAAGGGATTGCCAATGGAAATATTGCTGGTGTCCAGCCACAATGTTAAACGGCATTTGCAGGCCCACAACATGAAGATTTGATTATCCAAAGGTAACACATTCTGAAACCAATGGACCTTAATGATCCACTCTAGTGTGGCATAACACGTATGGGCTATCACCATGAGATCCAGCATCAACAAACATAAGCTGTGGTTGTGGCCGATACTTATAAATGAACTACAGACTATAAATATGAGGTGTGCAGGTTGCAGCTGGAACTTGGCCACATTCAACACTATCCTCAGAAAATAGAAGAAACTGTTCAGCAATTCCCTCACCAACCTTAAATGATTCATACAAGGGAAGTTAGACAGTCATCCAGATAGAGGAAAACTTCAACTCCCTGTAGATATGAGCACCATAAACAGTGAATGGTAAACACACTAGGGGCTGAAATGAGACTAGATGGTAACTTCTGTATTTGTTACTCAAAACAGAAAACAAAAGTCAAGCATTTACCTTAACAAAATAACTAACAGTAGATCCATTCTCTGACTCTAGCTGCGGATAACGACCATCTCAAACTCTGAAGCGCATATAACAATATGATTCTCTCACATTTAAGTGGATATACGTGCTCTGAATATGCAAACTGCACAGCCAGTCTCCTCCTCCTAAATTACAAAGCATTAACTGTACAGAGACCATTAAATTAGTTTTGCTGGGGATAAATGTGATTAAGCTGCCGAGATTCTGATGCAAAACACAACTTTGAATAATGCACTGAAAAAAAAGAAGTTATGTACTCACCATAATGTTCCATGCTTGTAGTCCATCTCACCCTTCATTCTTACATATGGGTTTGGGGCCGATCCTCGGCTCAGACTCAGCCAATTACAAAGTTCAAAGTCTCTTAGCTGGCTCGTAACAAGGTAGGTATCCCATAGTACACTAGTGAAATCCACAGATCTTGTTTGCTGCCAACTATAAAAGAAATAGAAAAGGTTACCCAGAAAGAATAGCGAAAGGTCTCCACCCTACCAAAAGGCAACACTATCCTATAGTCTCCAGATCCTTCCAGGACAGGGGTAGGTGGGTGGGTTCATAAGACTGAAGGGCGAGATGGACTACAAACATGGAACATTATGGTGAGTACATAACTTCTTTATGTTCCGCAGTCCAATCTTGCCTTCATTCTTACATATGGGACAGCGTCCCTAGCACCTTTTTCTCGGGTGGCTCACAGGAATATACTCCTGAGTACCGTGAAATTAAAGGAGGCTCTACCCCTGGAGGTCAAATCCAGTTTGTAATGAGGAACAAAGGTATTAGTAGCCCAAGCTGCTGCTGCACAAATACTGTCAATTGGAACTCTGGCTTGAAAGGCAGCAGATGTGGACAGGGATCTTGTGGAATGAGCCTTAATCTTGAACGGCAGGATATTTCCACTGGAGGAGTAAATAAAGGAAATACAGTTGGAAATCCAATTAGATAGAGTCACTTTAGAGACTGGCAGACCTATTCTAGACAGAAAAGGACACGAACAATTGATCAGATTTATTTTTAAGTTCCTTAGTCCTATGAAGGTAGAACGGTAACTGCCTGTGAACATCAAGTTGATGAAATTTATATTCTGCAGTGTTGGAATGATTAGGGAAAAATACAAGCAGTTCGATAGTTTGGTTCAAATTAGTCAGAGCAAACTTTAGGGATAAAGGAAGAATTTGTGCGAAGGGACACTCTGTCTTTGTGGAAAATCAAATGAGGAGGCTTGATTGACAGTACTTGTAACTCGGATACCCATCTAGCTGATGTGATAGCTACTAGAAACAAAGTCTTCCAAGACCGAAACTTCAATTGACACGAATGTGCAGGCTCAAAAGGCGGGGAAGTTAGTTTGGACAGAATGAAATTTAGACCCCCACGGAGGTACAGGTTCCTGAAAGGGACATCTGAGCAAAGTTGTGCCTTTAAGGAAGGTTTTACATAATCTGTGGGACATTAGATTAGGCTCATGTTGTCCCAAATGAAAATTTGATACCGCTGCCAGTTGGACCCTAATTGTGGCAGCAGCTGATCCCCGATGGAAAAGTCCAGACAAAAACTAAGACCACAGGGATGGATGCTGTGCAAGGATTTACATTTTTTTCTTTTGCCCAGATAGGAATTTGCTAGTGTATAACCTTCTAGTGGAAGGTTTGTGTGAAGACGTAAGGATATGGGTCACAGCAGGTGAAAATTCATGAAGCCTGACTAGGGATGGAAGTGGAGCAGCCACGCTGTCAAGTTGAGGCTGTGGAGGCAGGGGTGAAGGGAGCCTGACGTGTGTCAAGAGGTCTGGATCTGGGTCCAGAGTCCATGGATCTTCTAGGAGATGAGGCCCGAGAAAGGGGAACCAAATCTGATGAGGCCAGTAAGGAGCGATCAAAATCATTTTGCTTCCCAAGAACTTTGCTTTCTGGATCACTTATGAACAAGTGAGTCTCTCGATGACTCCCCAGAGGGGGGAGTAAGGGAGAAGTAGCTGCTGCATTTGGCGTTGATTGGGCTGGCAAAGAGATCACAGCAAGGCTGTCCCCATTTGTGGAAGATCTGTTCTGCTACTTTCTGATTTAGAGACCACTCATGAGGCATCAATATTGCCCTGCTGAGCTTGTAGGCTATCACACTGGTTGTCCCCGGGATATGCTTTGCTACTAGAAAGCGTTGGGAAGATATCGCCCACTGCCAAACACGAAGAGCCTCTCGACAAAGGGGATAAAATCTGGTTCCTCCTTGTTTGTTTAGATACCATACCACCGACATATTGCTGGATTGGATTGCTATTGTCCCCAAGGGAAGAGAGTCATGAAGTGCTTGCAATGCTAGAAGCACTGCTCTCATCTCTAGGACATGGATATGCAGGTGAGCCTCATGATCTTGCCATGTTCCTTGGACAATCTTGCCTAGATAATGCCCCCCCACCCTGTGAGGCATCCGTGGTCACAGTGGCAATGGGTTGGCGAGGGAGGAATGGAGTGCCTGTTGTCAGCCAATCAGGCTGAATCCACCAACAAAGGTCCTTTTTGCAAGAGTCTGTTATGAGAATATAATGAGACAGAAGCAGTTGGAGAGACCACTGGGAAAAAAGAAGCCATTGAATATTTCATATATGCAATCTGGCTAGTGGGACTAGATTTATGGTAGAGGCCATGGTTCCCAAGAGTTTCAGCGCTGTCTTTACCTTGCTGTAGAGGAGGCAAACTGTAAATTTGTTGTCTGAGGTTTTGAATTCTATCTGCAGGGAGACGAGCTAGCATGGTGACTGCGTCTATTTTGGCGCCTATAAAAGGTGCAAATTGAGAGGGCGATAAGGCAGACTTTTCCCAATTTATTGTAATCCCCAGCTAGGAACAGAGCTGGATGGTTGAATCTCTGGCTTGTAGGAGTAGGTGCCTGGTGATGGCGGTCAGGAGCCAGTCGTCCAGGTACAGAAACACTTGGAATCCAGGACGTCTCAGGTGAGCTGTTACTACCGCCATACATTTGGTGAACACCCTGGGGGCTGTGGTGAGACCAAAGGGCAGAGCACGAAATTGGTAGTGACTGGCTCCCAGCCGGAAGCGTAAATGACTCCTCAATGCTCTGTCCATTTTTATATGGTAGTATGTATCTTGGAGGTCTATGGAGCACATCCAGTTGTCTTTCCCTAACAGAGGAGTATGGACTGCAGTGTCACCATCCGGAACTTGGCCTTCTTTACGGATCCATTTAGTTTGCGGAGGTCCAATATGGGCCTCCAGTTCCCTGTTCGTTTTGGCACTAAAAAAAATCTGGAGTAAGTTCTGAATCCCATCTGGTCTGCGGGGACGGTTTGGATGACCGACAGCAACTTTTGAACTTCTACATTTGCTTGATCCCTGTGATTGGGTGGAACATCTGGGATCTTTTTGGGAGTGTGGGGTGGAAGAAAAAAGGGTATGGAGTATCCTCTGGTGATTATTCTTTGTACCCATTTGTCTTGGGTGATGTTTAGCCAGGCTTCTGGATATAAAGATAAGCGACCCCAGACTGGCTCCAGGGAAGCACAGCTTGACCCCACATCAGGAGCGCTGGTAGGGATGGCCTTGAAAAGAATCACAGCCACCCTGGTTTTGCGGACCCCCCTGCCTCTAGGGCGACATCTACCATTAGCTCCTCCTCCTCTGCCTCTGAAGGAGGAATCACCTTGTGCGTCCGGGATAAATCTCGGGGACTTCTTGAACCACATTTTACCACCTCTCTGACCACTGGGATATGGTCTAGAACGGTAAAACGTACTCCCACGGCAGAGTGAGAGAGGGAGAGGGAGTGCTTTCCCTTCTTGTTCGCACCTGGTTCTTTTACCTTTGGTCTAAACAGAGAAGAGCCGTCGAAGGGGGCGTTGATAAAGGTAGACTTGAAAGGCTCAACAAAATTACATAAGCGCATGCAGGAGCGTCTCTTATGGGAAACTCCCAAACCCACTGCCGTACTCGCTCCGTAGGCTGCATAGGAGATCAGCCTCATGGAGGAGTTCACAATGGAATTTAATGTGGACAACTGAGCAGTCACCTTCTCAGGGACTCCTTCAGTTGATGCACCTTGAAGAGCATCTCCTAGCTCCTTGAGGATATCTCTCTGAAGCCTAGTAAAATGTGAGAGAGAGTTCAGTGATCTTTGGGTAAAAGCCACTGAAGAGAAGATACGCTTCCCATATCTATCCATCGTTCGAGACTTCTTGTTCGGTGGATGGACAGATGAAGTCTCCACTAGTTCCTTCTTAGTGGCCAACGCCACCATCACAGTATCTACAGGCACACTCTTGGTCAAAAACTCTCTTTTGGGGTGGAGAGAAATTTTTTGGGTCTTCTGGGGACTGACTCTGTGGAATCAGGAGTTTCCCACACCTTTCAACTTAACCAGGTCCGTGAGTTCATCAAAAGGTGGAGACACCCAAGAGGCTGAAGGTTGAGACCCAAAAGCCTTCAGGTACACTGACTCCTTATCAGAAGGGGTGACAATGGGCCAGCCGCCTCTGTTTCAGGATCTCTAAGATGCCTGTGTGTAACGGAAATGACCCTGAGATTTTTTTGTACCATATCTTCCCACTCTTCTGGTTTCTGGAGAAAGCACGTTGAGGGGAAGAATAATGGACACCTACAGCAAAAAGGGTCTTACCGTCCTGTTCACATCTGGCCAGTGGGCTTTTAACTTTGGGTCCAAACAATAAAGAGGCTTCGATGGGAGTGTTGAGAAAGGAAGCCTTGAAGGGTTCCGTGAAATTACACAAGCGCATCCAGGCATGCTGTATCAAAACAGCACCTAAACTCACCGTTGTAGCTGCTCCTTCTGATGTGTGAGATATCAGGCGTATGGAGGAGTTTGATATCGATTCAATGGTAGCCAGCTGAGAGGCCACTTTGTCATGGACCTCATATACGGCACCAGCCACCTCATATACGGCACCAGCCAAAGTTTCAGAGAGCTCAGATACTAAATCCCTTTGAAGCCTGGTGAAGTGTGCCATATAATTCAGGGACCTGATTGCAAAGGTCGTTGATGCAAAAGTACGCTCTCCTATTTTGTCCAGAGCCCGTGAATCTCTGTTGGGTGGATGACAGTCTGGCTTTCTTCTTCCGTCAAGTCTTCTTGGTTGCAGCTACCACCACCAGAGCATCTACAGAAAGACCTTTGGACCAAAGGGGGGTCAATAGCAGGAGGGGACAAAATTTTATCTGGCCTCCAGGGAACGGCCTCAATGGTGTCAGGAGCATTCCACGCACACTGCACGATGAGCCGGACCAGTTCGTCGGCAGGTGGAGTAACCCAGGAGGTAGGGGGCTGGGCACGAAAGGCCTGCAGGAACACAGACTCTTCAGAGGTCGGGTTAGAGGGCTGCCACTCACCTCTCTGTTTAAGGATTGCGAAGATATCACCAAAGGATACCTCAGAGGATAGGAGAATAAGTAGGGGTCTTTGACAAAGGGTGATCACCTTTCAAGGAAGGATAGGTCCTGGAGGGCGGGATACCTCAGGCCAAAAGCACTTTATCCACAAGACGCAGCATGTCGTGTTCAGAGAGGCTTCTAGTGGATTTCACGGACACGGCTGAGGGGGAGTCAGGTCTATCCACAAATGGGACAAGCTCGGTGTCCACATCATCAGTCTGCACTGAAAACAACGGTGTCATAAGAGACTGTACTACAGGTGTCTGCACCGAGGAAATCATCGGTGCCGAAGTCATGGTCTGCACCAACAGTAAGGTCGGTGCTGAAGTGGTTGTCAGTGCAAAGGCTGGGACCGAAAAAATCGATGTCAGTAACGGAGTTGTCAGTTCCGGGTAAGGTATCGGAGCAGATGTGGTTACAGTCTGCGCTGACAGGATAGTCTGCGCCGGTAGAGAGGTCTGAACAGAGGAGCCCCTCGGTACAGATACGGTAAAGGGCACGCTAGTCGGTGCCGAAGTCACAGATGGCACTGATGGCCTTGGTGCCGAGGGTCTAGGCACTGAAAGTGCTGGAGCTGAAAGGGTCAGATCCGAAGTAGAAAGCTTAGCCTTCTTGGGTCTTGGTTGATGGAGTCCCCAACCGGGGACGAAGGAAGAGATTTGGCCTTTGAAAGATCAGCAGTAAGATCTTGTAGCCCCCCCCCCCATTTGTTGATATATCCTATGACTGTGGCATTGTCTGTGAATACCTTGAGAAGCCCTGCAGAGAAGAGGATGAAAGGCCTGAAGAGGCAGCATAACAGCACTCATCTCTGATGTTGATGTGCTCCTTCCTCTGACAAGGTGACCACACTCCCTGAACCCTCAGGTTGCTAAACGTTGCTCCCCATCCCACATCTGAAGCATCTGTGAACAGCTCCTGAGAGGGAATAGGAGGGTGAAAAGGGAGCCCTGGATTCAGAGACAACTGCTGAATCCACCACCAAAGTTTTTTCTTGAGACAAGGGAGAAGAACAGGAAAGTCTAGAGGATGCGCATGCTGAAGCCATACAGACTTCAGAAACCACTGAAACTTCCTCATGTGGAGTTTGGCCAGATGGAGCATTGGAATGGTGGAAGCCATGAACCCCAGAGCTCTCAAACTCCCTGGCTGAAATGGAGGCCAGGGGAAGAAAAGTCTGAAAGAAAGAAATGAGAGGTAATGCCTTTGGAGGAGGCAGGAATGCCAGCACTGGCACCACCTGAATCCTGCAACCTAGAAAGACATGATCCTGAGAAGGAGTCAAAGAAGACTTTTTTATGTCTATTGTGAACCCCAAGATCCAAAGAAGAGAAATGGTAAAATGAAGATTTTGCAAAAGGACCTCTGGAGAAGATGCCTGAATCAGCAGGTCATCCAAATAAGGAAAGACTTGGATCCCCTGAAGCATGCAAAAGGCAATCACAGGAGCGAGACATTTGGTGAATACCCTTGGGACAGTAGAAAGACCAAAGGGCAAAGCACAGAACTGAAAATGCCAGGAAGCAACAGAGAAATACAAAAATACACTGAAAAGAGGATGGATCACAATATGGAGATAAGCATCCTTGAGGTCCAGAGACACCAGAAAGGCCTGAGGTAGCAAGAGTGGAAAAAGGGACTGAAGACAACCTCCAAACGAAAGGCACTTTCAGAAAAGTGTTTAGATTGGAGAGGTCTAGAATAGGTCTCCAAGTACTTTCTGAGCACTAGAAACATTCTTGAATAAAACCCTTTCCCCCTTTGGGACACAGGTACCTCTTGAATAGTACCCTGGGACAAGAAGTCTTGAAGAACCTCTAGGGAAAAAAGTTGTTCCCAATGAGGCTGAGGAATACCCATAAAAGGAGGGTGGGAAATCCAGACCATGAAGTAACCTTACTAAATGGATTGACAGAACCCAAGAATCCCGGGTGATTCGGAGCCAAACAGGAAGAGAAAGAGGAAGGTGAAGAGAAAGAGGAATGTGGCTGGGAACAGGTGGATAGTCAGACAGCACCTGGTTTGTCAGGAAAGGAAGGCTTAAGAATCCCTGCAGTCTGAGTGGCTTTGGCAGGAGTCCATTTACTACCATTTTTACCTTTAGAAGGACGGCAAGATTGCCTACAAACAAACGCTGTCTTAGAAGGGTAGTTTCACTGAAATTTAGGCACAGGAGAAAGACATGCTGAAGCTCCTGTAAAGCCTTCTCCTTGTCCTGAAGAGACTTAAACCAGCAGCCGCTTCATGAAAAAAGATTATCCAGAGGAGCATCCATCAATTTAGCCTTAATATCATCGGGCAAAGGTTGGAGCTTAAAGCCATGAATATCTCCTCGGAACTGAACCAGAAGCAGCAGCCCTAGAAGAGGCATCTGCTGCATCATAACTACATTTGATAAAATGAAGAACTACCTGAGAGGAAGTCCCAAGCAAGGAAAGAGCAGAAGATTTACTCTCAGTCTGGAAGATCAGAAATAAGCTGACAGGCCTGAGAAAGAAGATCAAAGACATACCTAGAAATATGGGTCTGATAATTAATAGCTCTAAAAGCCAGGGCAGCCAAATTATAAACCTTCTTACACGGCCTATCCATGGCTCTACTGTCCTTGTCAGAAGGTAGTAACTTGGACGAAGGAAGCGACTGAGACAGCTGATCAGATGCTACAGACACCACAGAGGGGGGTCAGCAGCAGGACATTTAAACAAAAAGGAACAACCCTCAGGCATCCTAAAAAACCTAGCAGACTTCTTGGGAGCAGGGAGTAGAGAATCTGGCACTTTAGAGGCATTGGAAAAAACATCCATTAAAGCAAGCAAGACAGGAGGAATGCCCACAGGTTTAGGAGATTTCTTCCATTTCATCTGCAGTAACTTGTAGTACCCTCTTATGGATATCTGATACCTGGGCACAATCCCACAAATTCCATCATCCTAGAGATGGAGTCCCCAAAGGAAATTTCCTCAGAAGGACTATCTAGAGAATGAGAATCCTCTTACTCAGACCTGTAGTCTAAAGAAGGTATCTGGGTAGAATAAGCAAGGGGGTCATCATCCGAATCCACCTCAGAAGAATTCTGTTCTCTGGGCTTTTTAGGGGAAGAAGAGGACCAAGGAGGAGCAAGAACTGAAACCCCTTGAGGAGGCCTCAATGCCAGTAAAGCATTAAATAACCCCTGAGTAAAGGCCTGCCACTCACTTTGCGGATACCTAGGAGCAGAAGAAACATGATTAGTTTTCAGTTTCTCTTTTAAAGGGGACATCCATCCTAGAAACCTGAGAAGGCCCAGGCTAAGGCGGCATTCTACAACTGCAGAAGGAACCTCTTCCCTAAAGAGAAACTGCAGAACCCCTCTAGACCCCTTGGAAACAGTCAACCATGGTTCCCTCTGAACCCCTGAAAAAGACGCCTGCAAAGCCTGGTCAGACATGCTGCCTGCCAGATCCTCACTGACCTCCAACCCAGACATGGCAGACGAATCTAACGAAACTGAGCAAGCCTCAAGGTTCATAATAACCTCAGGAGAAACTCCCAGCAGAGTCTTGACAGCAGAAGATTCCGGTCTTACCTTATGCACCTTCTTCCCTGATGGCTAACCCTCGGGGGCAGGAAGTTCCATCCATAGTATCTGCAGCAAGAAGCTAAAGATGCTGGCACTCAAGATGCAAGGAAAGGGAAGAAAGCCTACTACAAAGAGTTTTGGGGACAAATGCCTGACAAACTGAACAAGACGCATGGGCGTAAAAAGCACCTAGGCAAAAAAGACACTTATCGTGGCATCTGTCTCTCACAGTGGCATTTACCCTTCCTGGATGACATTAACCCTAAACAGCACAAAACAGAAAAAGTAACCAAAAACCCAACTGGGTACTTATCTGCAACTGTGAGGACTCCAGCAAACAGAAGCAAGCACAGGAATGCCAAGAAACAGAAAAACTGTTAAAAAAAAAAATGGATGGAGGTAACAGACTTACAGCATTCAGACTGGTGGCAAAGAAGATCTGAAGATGTCACCTTTATGCCCTGCCCTAAGCAAGGTGTGCACAGGTGACGTTCAGCATACCTTAAATTGACGGTAGACTTTGGTAAACTGGCCAGATGGTGGGCTTCATGGCAGGGAATCCCATTTGTAAGAAATGCTGCTGCAGTGAATGTAAGGACATCTCTATTTACGGACGTTTTAGTTTTGCTTTGTTCATATGCTTTCCTGCAAGATAGTAGCAAGTCAGGTCATAGCAATCCCGAAATGCTACTTCTCTCTGAAGATATAGAGCAGAGACAAAAACTAATTAATGACTCTGTGAGAGCTGTTGAGAGTACAACTGCAATTTGAGATGGTATCTGGCTAAGATCTTTGAAACTTCCAGCAGGCATCCCTCCCCCCAACCACCACAGCCAAAACTGGAAGATGCTCAGAAAGCCAGACTGAAAATGTAAACAAAGACCAGCATCAAAATAAAAAAATCCCTGGAACTCTCTAACAAGGCCTTACTATATCTACAGAATTCAGATCTAGTATCTCAGCTCAAAAAATAATTTCCTTAATTACACCAATTTGCTCATCCAATACTTCTGGCAGAGCACTCTGTAGGGAATTTTTTAAACTCTACCATCACATTACAATCCCAAAACATTATATTCACAGTTACCTCTTCTCCATTACATCTCAGCATCTGCCACCTACCAGAGGGAAAACTCTTTGTAGCCAAATACAAGTCCTCCCATAGTTTACTTGTGAACTGCTCATCACATCTCTTCCTAAAATTTTCTAACCTCCTCTGATCCGTTGCTATAGTTACTGTGCAATATTTTACATTCCCTACTATTTATCCCTTTTCAACAGCAACTTCTGTTCTAGATTCATCTAAAACCACTACCAGAGCAGGTTTTTCTCTTTGCCTGTATTCGGACAGCCTAAAAGACCAAATGTCTTCTTGCCCCCTTCTCACTCTTTCTTTCTTTCTCTGGTTATATGCTCCAAGTACCTTGGTTCCTTTGCCAGTGAATTCCAACCTCATCTGGCCTATTATCTTTACCCCTAATGGCAGTCATCCCCATCAAAAGCATTTCCTTTTCTCCATTCTCATGTTGACCTAGTTCTTAGAATACTTTATAAATACAATATTCTGTATGCTTGCTATTCTCCTTAAGGATTTACATCCAAAATCCCACTCTCCTTATTTCTTGACACCCCCCCCCCCCACTTCATCATCCGTTTCTACTCTGAATTATAGCTTTCGGCTTTTGTTATGTATACAAGCCTTAATGTGTAGCTATAAAATAGCCCTTCAAATCAGGTAATCCTAAACAACCTTGTTCTATTTGAAGGATCAACTTATCCCACTTGACCCTTGCCTTATTCACCTCCCAGATAAAAATCCTTCAACTCTATCGGTGTCCACAGCTTCTCCTTTGGTTGATTAAAATGTGCCTGACCTTTATATAAAACAAAACAGGCTGAAAACATTTTCACTGCTTATATATATCTTGCTATGCATATTCATAAACAGGAACTCCCAGTTTCCCTAGTTTTTGCATTATCTAGTACTCTCGTCCCACATATCCTTAGCTGCAGTAAAAAGAATCCCAAGTATTTCATTTATCATGTCCCCATAAATATGGGTATTGCTGAACCAATTCATGTGTGGGTACATAGTTTATTCATAGATTCATAGATTCATAGATTAGTACTAAGCTAACTGCCCTTGCGAGCCATTTTAAGCTTAGCCAATTATCCCTTATGAGACTCAAACCCTGCACCTTGTGTTTGTAAGGCAAACACCTTAACCATTAGGCCACCTTACATCTATAGCCTTTGTCTACATTAATTTTATATCCTGAAAAGACTTTAAACCGTCTCAGAATGCTCCACAACACTAAATGTTCTTTTCTGGATTTATCAGGTACAAATTAATACCATCTGCAAATAAGGCCAAATTTCTTGATTACCATACCAATTATATCCTTGAATTTCTGAGTCCCTTATTTTCTTTGGCAATGGCTCTAAATAATACACAAATAACAAACGGGAAAGGGGACACCCCTGCCTGGCTCCTCTGAGTGGACAAATTTTCAGACAGGAACCTCCCCTTTTAAATTTTGCCCCCAGTCTCTCTTATATCCTAACATTTTATCAAGGAATGCAAATGCTTCCATTGCCCTGCTCATAAAATCCCAGCTTACTCTGTCAAATGCTTTCTCTGCATCAAGGCCACACAACAGCAGTATTTTCTTAGATTCTGCTTCCTTCTGGGTCATCATTGTTCTATTATTGTCGTCAAATGTTTGTCTCCCCTCCACAAAACCACACTGCCCCATATCAATCTTGGCAGCACCTTTGCCATTTTACTAGCTGTCACAGATAAACGCTTTATAATCACGATTTAAAACGGAAATGGGCCTATATAAAGCTGGGCCAGATAGGTCTTTACTGTCTTTAGGTATTACAGCCACCACAGCCTTCTTCCAGGATGCTGATGCTTCCCATCCTTTTAAAATACTGTGAAACTAATCCTTCCAGGTATTTGCCATTTTCTTCCCTCCTAGCTTCCAAATTTTCACAGGAATACCATCTATTGCTGGAGACTTTCCTGAAAATTAATTGTACATTACCGCTTTCATATCATCTCCTCCCGTCTTCACTGTTAACTGTAACCTCATCTACCTCTAACCATGGCATACTCAAGTCTATAAGTATTTACATTGGTGTTTCTTCTTGAATTCCACATTTCCTCTACTTTATACAAATTTTCATAAAGCCTCCAAAGTAGCTCCAATATCTCTACAGGATCTTTGTTACTGTTGAAGCTTTCAATTAAATGCACACATTCCTAGGAAATATAAATTATATCAAATCTAGAACACTGTACCTTGGGAAATATGTAAATTCTCTGAATGTTCCTACTACCGAATGCATTTCTTCCATACCAAATATTTTCATAATTTTTCAGAAATCTACTGTCTGGGGGGGGGGGGGTCTGCGTCTGTATGTGTGTGTGTCTGTATGGGGGTGTGTGTGTGTGTCTGTCTGGGGGTGTGTGTGTGTGTCTGTGTGGGGGTGTGTGTGTGTGTCTGTCCCGGTGTGTGTGTGTGTCTCTGTCTTTCCCGGGGTGTGTGTGTGTCTGTCTGTATGGGTGTGTGCGTGTCTGTCTGTCGGTGTGTGTGTGTGTGTGTGCCTGGGGTGTGTGTGTGTGTGTGTCTGTCTGGGTGTGTGTGTGTGTCTGTCTGGGGTGTGTGTGTGTGTCTGTCTGGTGTGTGTGTGTGTGTGTGTGTGTGTGTGTGTGTCTGGGGTGTGTGTGTGTCTGTCTGGGGGTGTGTGTGTCTGTCTGGGGTGTGTGTGTGTGTGTGTCCGTCTGGGGGGCGTCTGTCTGGGGGGGGGTGTCTGGGTCCATATATCTTGGGGGTAAGTATGTGAGTTTTGCAACCATTCTGGGAAAGGGATAATTGTAGGTCTTGTATTTCAGCCTTATTAAGGTCTTTTTTCCCCATCAACTGATGCAATTTTTGCACAAAACGCATTATAAAAGTTATGCCCGATGTAAATCTCTACTGCATTTCACCCAATGCCTTTTTTTTTTAATCTGAAACATTGATATCTTGTCATTCCAGCTAATCCAAACGGTTAAAACTGCTGGCTAATGCTCAGCTATGTGGTCAGAGTTCAGTTTTTGTAATTCCCAAAGGGTGACCTTAACTGACTTGTGTGTATGTAACCTGCTACCCTTCAACAAAGAAACTGAATACCTTTGCTTGTCGATGTGCAGAGATCCTTTTAAATGGATCTGATGTTTGTGCAAAGCATCAGTGACTACTTGTGGGTGGGGGGGTTGTTTAATTTAAGTGCTTCTGTTTACTTGAACAGACTGCTAACAGAGTACGAAGAAAAGTGTTAGTTCGGTGGGACTGATTAATTTTGTTGCCCTAGTTTGTGTCTTTCGGCTTTTCCCGGTTAGGGGTCGCCACAGCGGAACTCCAGTCCGCTAATGACTGATGGTGGATTTTTACATACCGGGTTACCAGCCCTGATGCACAACCTTCAACGAAGGCACGCCCCATTCACGTATGCCTCCACACAGAAGACGCTCTAGCTGAGAATCGAATGGGACAACGTCTTGCTATGAGGTGACAACGCTACCGCAGCACCACCACCGCAGTATCTTTTTTTATTTTTAATTTTGTTGCCTGAGTAAACATGCATATACTACTTAAGCAGTTGTTGGAAAGTTTTTCTTTTGGTGCTTGTGCATACATGTACAGACCAGTGAATGGGGTTGCTGCAGCAAATTTTTCAGTTTGGTGCTTCTGTGCATTTTGTTTATGAGGTGCTCACCAGGAATGAAAGTGCTGCTTTCCATCCTGCACTACTGCAAAGTCACACACACAGGAATGCGTCATTGTACGGCTTCTGTGAGTTGAGATAGACTGCTGAAGTGCTCATCTGGCAAAATGGTTTGATATCAAAGTATTGCAGGCTTACTTCCATTGGAATTTCATTGCAGTTGGCGTTTGTGCCTAGAAGTACAGAAATATATCTGTAGTGTTCAACTCGGGAGGTGTTCCATCAAGGATGCTTGATGGTACCTGGACACACTAAATATGGTGTACTTGGGGGTGTGTGTAATGCCTGATGCTTGGATGACTACTCTGGTGCATGGTGGATGGGGTAACGTTTGATTTTATTGTTTCCGTTTGTTGCAATTGAACTCCACTGTGGGTGGCTTGTGGAAATTAAGCAAAGCCATGTATTGTGTACTTTACCAGACGCATGATTTGGTTCTCTCTATAAATTGTATATCTGGGTGGGTGTTTACTTGGACAGAGAAGTACATGTGTGACTTATGGAATTATTTACATTGTTTTGCTTGAACAAGTACTGAGGGACAGACTGGGGGGGGTGGGAGACTTATTCGGTTAATCCTATGTATGCGGATAGACTACTGAAGTGCTTAGCTGGGTAACAAAAGTAAATGTAGTGCTTGTGCAAACACTCAGAAACAAGGGGGAGGATGCTTCCATGAAAGACTTCTGTGTACTACTGAAGTTGTATTTATGTGAATTAGAGAGAGTTATGTACTTACCATAACTTGGAATTTGTGCTATCAAGTGTTATTATTCATCATAGATGGATCTTGGATCTGACCTCTGATCCAAGCTGGCAACTAATGGACAGATCCAGAGCTCAGGCTCCTCCCCTTCCCATAATCCCCTAATGATCTCTAACCTTCAGATAGAGTTTATTGCTGAACAAATAGGAGTCCAGAAAATTCTGCTCAGGAAAAAACTATCCCAAATTGGAACCATTCTAGTTCTACCAGATCCCCAAAAGGCAGGGGGAAGGAGGGAGTGAACTTGATAAATACTAATTTGGAACCGGTGTTATCCAGTGTCATAAGTACATAAATCTTTACCCAATACTATCCATGTCATTATTCATCACAGGTGGGTCAGAATCCTCAGCTACTATGAGCCCTGGGTGGCCTCAAGGAAGGATATGCCGGAGCACAGAGGAACCAAAGGAAGCCTTGTTCCTAGGTACCAAATCCAACTTATAGTGCAAAACAAAAAAGTGTGGGGATTAGACCAAGTAGCAGCACTACAAATCTCAAAGGAAAGTTTAGCTAAGAAAGCTGAGGACATAGCCGCAGACCTAGTAGAGTGGGCTTTAACTGGTCTGGATAACTCCATATGCTTGCTATCATAAACGAAGGAAATGTAACTAGCAATCCATCTGGAAATAGTCACTTTAGTACCCGTCGGACCCTTTGTTTTGAGAAAAGGCCACAAAGAGCTAGTCCGACTTCAGAAATTCCTCAGTCCTTTTCAGATAGAAACGCAATTGTTTATGCACATCTAAACAGTGCAACATGTATTCATAGGTTCATACTAGGCTATCTGCCCTAGGGCATTTATAAGCCTAGCCAGAATGTGTTTGGCTTTCGCCACCCATTTTAAATTTATTTTGCTATGCCCTTTTTTGAGGTTAGTATATTGTGCCTCTGTCTAACAGTGACACAGAAGTGATACCCGGGGTAAACCTACGATCTCCCATCCACTCATCAAGATTCCTCTTGAAGAGAGTCAATGAGGGACTCTGCCTAACCTGGACTGGGATTTCATTCCAGAGTGAAGGGAGCCTCTGGGTTATGAATCTGTCCCTCCAGCATGTCCTATTTATTTCAGTGCTGAGGTTCAAGTCTCTCGAGCGCATAGCTCGATGGGATTTGGATTTTCTGAGGTGCAGCATGTCCATTAATTCCAGGTTGGACATGGCTTTATACGTCAGGCACAGATCACCTCTGAATAGGCGGTATGCCACTGAGTAGAGCTGGAGTTTCTTTAACCGGGCAGCATATGGCATCTGTTTGAGCCCTTTGAGCCTCTTGGTGAGGTACTTTTGGGGTCTTTACAGTTGCTGCAGGTGTCTGGTAAGGTACATCCCAAAAGGGGCATTGTACTCAATTATGGGCCTGATGAGGGATGAGTAAAGAGGCACAATGACCTCCCCTGATCTAGATGTGAATCCCTTCATGATTAGGTGGGCTATATAAAATGTTTTTCTAACCACTTTGGCTATGTGGTTGTCAAATGAGAGATTGCTATCAACTTGGGTCCCCAGGTCCCTAATTACTTCTTCTGTACTTAATGGATTACCACCTATGTGGTAATTTGTGGGCACTTTGTTTTTGCCAAAGGGGATGACTATACACTTTTTGGCATTTAGCTTGAGGCCACGGCTCTGGCACCAGTTGTCTGTTTCTATGAGGCCCTTTTGGAGGATGCTTGTGTCGGCTGGAGAGTCGATTATGGCACCCAGTTTGCAGTCATCTGCGAACTTGGTCAGCCACAGTCCTTCCGTGTTGGCCTGTACCTCCGAAAAATATATATCGAACAAGAGAGGTCCCAGGACTGAGCCTTGTGGGACACCACTTGTAACTGGTTTGGAGTCTGACATGGCTCCAGCAATTCTAACCATGTGGGTTCTGTCCTTGAGCCAGTTTGCAATCCATTTAGTGACATAGGGGTTTATCTTTAAGCTGGTGAGCTTATCTATAATGCCCGAGTGGGGTACTGTATCGAAGGCTTTTGCGAGGTCCAGGTAGGCTGTGTGGACCACCTTCCCCTCGTCAATGGCCTTGGTGACTGTTTCAAAGAAATCAACCAGGTTTAAGAGGCAGGATCTGCCCTTAAAGCTGAACTGGGTAGGAACCAGTGTCTGTAGGTCCCCAATATCTTTATTTGTGAGGTCCATGATCCTTTCCACAGCTTTGCAGACCAAGCTAGTCAGGCTTATGGGGCAATAGTTTCCAGGATCCGTTGAGGCACCACCTTTATGGAGAGGGACCACTGTTGCTGTACGCCACTCTTTGGGCACATATCCTATAGTAAGGCTGAGACTGAATAGTAAGGCTGAGACTGAACAGTAGTTTTATGTTTGGGTTTAGCTCTTCTTGGAGTTCATGTAGGACACAGCCCAGGACACCGTCTGGTCCCATTGATGCTGTGTTTTTTGCTTCGGAGAGGGTGGCTCTTACCTGAGCATCTGAGATGTCAGGGGGGCAGCACTCTGCTGGGATAGATATTTGCCCTTTTGGTGGGGGGGGAGAAGTTTGCGCTGAACCTGTCAGCTAGGATGTTGGCAATGTCTGTGGGTTCAGTGTATTTCTTGTCATTTTGGACTAATTCTGAGCATATCTGAGAATTACCACCCAGGTTCCTAACATAACTAAAGAAAGCCTTGTGATTATCCTTAGTGTCCTGTGCAATTTTTCTCTCGAAGCTGGCCTTAGACAATTTTATGAGTGCCCGTAGTTTTTTGCTAATACTGATCAGTGATGCCTTCCCTTTTTGGGATTTTGCTCTATCATTTAATAGCTTCCTCCTTCTATTGTATAGTTTGTTTATGGCTGGGGTCCACCAGACAGGACGTCTGCCTTTGGAGGATTGGGTCTTGGTTTTATTTGGGATCGCATGATCCATGCATTCCTGAAGGTGTTCATAGAATGCGTTTATAAAGGATTCTGCGGTCTGGGCCGTATTTTCCACAGGCCCGGGGGCTTTTCCACAGGCCCGGGGGCTTTGAAGGATTCCACCTCGGTTTTGAGGAGTGTGAAATTTGCTTTAGAGAAGTTTTTCACTGTGGTTTTCTGGGCAGGGGGTGGGGTCGTGATGTGAATATCCAGTGAGATTAGTTTATGGTCTGATCTTACCAGTGAGGGATACACTTCTGGTCTGGAGCATAGAGTCCCCATGTTGGTGATGATCAGGTCCAGTATGTTTTCTCCTCTTGTGGGAGTAGTAACAAGTTGTTCCATAGCATTTGAGTTTATAAATTCTAGGAACCTTTGGGCTAGGGTGTTGGAGCTAGAGTAATGCTCCCAGTCTATGTTTGGGTAGTTGAAGTCGCCCAATATAATGGTGTTTGGAGAGACCTTCATATTTTCCAGTGTTCTCAGGAAGGCCAAGTGGGGATCCTGGGTTTGGGAGGGTGGTCTTTAGCAGGCTATAAACTGGAAAGCAGTTTTACCCACTGTTAGTTGCACATGGATAGTCTCTGATGCTTCGTGCTTTGCCACCAACCTGGAGGTGTGGGTATCTTTGATGAATATCGATACTCCCCCCCTCCTTTTGTGGTTCGGTCCAAGTTTTGGGGCCGAAAAGCATGGTATGAGGTATAACCTGGTAGTGCTGTGGTGCTCTCGGGAGCCCTGAACCAGGTTTCTGTTACTGCACAGGATATTGATGTTCTCCATGCTAAGGAGAGTTTCGAGTGCGTGCATCTTGAGGTTTAGACTTCTGGCGTTGAGTAGCATTACTCTTAGTTTCTTATCCCTTGTGATACCTATGGAGGTGGGTTTGTCTTTTGAGCCTTGCCTAAAAAAGGCACTATGGGGGTAGCAAGAGCCTTTGCCAATATCCGAAAGCCCAGGGGTGACAGGTGCAAGCCGTCCCTAGCGAAGCATCATGGCTTGTCGAGCATATCATCCCAAGCTGACAGGCATTGGATCCCCTTTGAATGACACCAATACTCAAGCCATTTGTTGAAATTGATCATCTTGTCTTCATATTGTGACATCATTCTTGGTGAGGGTAAGATGCTACTCAAGGTCAGGGTCATACCGGCCTGGGCTACATGCTCAGAGAGCTCCTTTATGTCTCTTTTCATGTAGTCCAGGGAGGTACGTCTCAGGTCATTCACACCAGCATGGACAATGACTGAGTCATATTTGTACTTGCCTTGGAGTGACCCGAGTGCTTGTGTTGTGTGGCGGATCCTAGCACCCGACAGACTGCTCACCGTGACCCTCTCCTTGTTCAGCCTGGTGAGCAGGACGTCAGTGTGCCTGACGATAGAGTCACCTATTACAAGTGTATCAGGTGTGTTGTTTAGTCTTAAGGGCTGTGACTGTTCGGCACACTGGCTTTGTGAGATGTGCTGCACGTGTTTTGTTTTGGGGTAGCGGTTGCTTGGGTGTCTGCTTTGGAGGTCTCTGCTGCTTAGGCAGATCTTTATTTAGAGCCTCCGAGTATGTTTTTGTGTGATTATGTGTTTGGTTTGCTGTCGTGGTAGGTTTATGTGAGACTGGAATTGTAGTGAGTGTGGTTTCCTTCCCCTCCTGACTGGTTATGCCAGTACTGAGTTGAGAGAGCTTAGCCTCCAGTTTGGCTATATGGTTGCATCTCTCACATGTGTTGGAATTTGTTGGGAGGAGGAGAGGGTTGTCTGTGTACATGAGGCAGTTATAACATTGCCTCAAGATTCAAAAATTCACCAGCTGGACCGGAGAGGAGATTGACAACTGACCTTTGGACATGCTAGAATAATATTGGGAATTCCTTAATAATTGAAAACAAGGGCCTGTGGGGAGTGAGGGTGTACTCCTTTGTTAGAGTAATTGGGGAAGAAAACCAGGAGTTTTATTGATTGAGGTTATCTTACGAGGCCACTTTCGGAATAAACAAAGGATTTGTCCTAAGGGACACCCTGTCCTTGTGGAAGACCATAAACAGAGATTTAATGTTTACAGCCTGCAGCTCCGACACACTCTTGGCAGAAGTAATGGCCACTAAAAATGCTGTTTTTCAAGACAGGAACTTGATATCACAAGAAGCAGCTGGTTCAAAGGGCTTTTGTGTCAAACACTGCAGCACTAGGGTCAAATCCCATGGCAGGGAAGGATCTTTAATAGGCAGTCTAAGGAGAAAAACTCCTTTAAGAAAGGCTTTGCATGGTTTAGAAGAGAAAGTAGGTTCCTCATTCATGTGGAAGTTAGAAATTGCCACTAACTGAAGCTTGATGGTAGAAAAAGTTGCCCCATCTTGAATAAGACAAGACAAATAAAACGTTTTCCATTTACTGGAATACACCTTCTTAGTAAATGGCTTTAGAGAGGCCAAAATAATGTCCCTCATGAGGGAAGGAAGCCTGGACTGTGAAAGGATTACTGGAACTGGAGAAATCATGCAGTTAAAAGAACAGTCCGGAGACTGGGAAGTGGAAGCCCCCAGGGATGGGAAATGAGATCAGGAATGGAATCAAATATCCAGGGCAGATACTTCAGATGAGACCAGAAAAGGGAGAACCACACCTGCCAAGGCCAGAAGGGGGGCAATGACGATGAGAGGGGTCTTCAGGCAGCAAGCTTTCTGTATGTCCTTGGGAATAAGAGGAGTAGGAGGATAACCAAAGGAGTCCTGGCAGCTAATCGTGAATCAGTGTCCCTGGGTGACTCCCCCGCTCGAGGGATCAGGGCAAAATAATTGATGCATTTGTGGTTGACTGAGGAGGCAAAAGAGATCTCAGCATGGTTGACCCCAACAATCTAATATCTGACTTGCCACCGACAGATTCAGGGACCAGTTGTGGGGACTCATAACAGACCTGCTCAGTTGGTTGGCCAGCACATTGGAACTTCCAGGAATGCGAGTTGCAAGAAGAAAGCACCTAGAAGGCTTCACCCATTCCCACACTCTCACAGCCACTCTCCACAGGGTTAAGACAGTGTTCCCCCTTGCTTGTTGATGTACCAGACCATCTCCATGTTGTCTGTTTAAATTGCTATGGTCCCTACAGGGATGCCCTCCTAAAAGGCTTGCCATGTTAGAAGGACTGCCCTCATCTTTAGGATGTTTATGTGCAATTTGGTCTCCATGGGGGACCATGTGCCTTGAACTGTCCTGCCCTGAAAATACCCCCCACCCCACCCTAACAAGGAGGCGTTGATGGTCATAGTGGCCTTGGGTTGGGGAAAACAAAAGGGTCTGCCCTAAGATTAGATCCAGAGTCTGAAGCCACCATGCAAGGTGATTTCTGCACACCTAAGAAATCTTGATGGTCATGGATATGGGGTGCATCTGAGCAGACCACTGAACTGCCACTGTCCACTACAAAACCCTTATGAGATACCTGGTGAGAGAAACTAACTGGATGGCAATTGCCATCGAACCTAGCGTTTTGTAGAATCAGATGGACTGATGGAAGCTCTAGAATCAGCAAGCAAAAGACCTGATCCTGAATAAGGCGAGCTCTGTGTAAGGGTAGTGCTGCAGTCTCAGATATGTCCAACTAAACCCCAATAAACTCCAAATTCTGAATGGAGAAAGGTTGGACTTGGGCAAGTTGACTGACTCCCAGATGGTAAAAGAGCATAATAGGTGACCAATCAGCCAGGTACGGAAAGACTTTGAATCCTTGCAGCCGGAGGTGGGCTGCCACCATTGCCATACATTTAGGGGCTGTGGCAAGTCCAAAGGGCAGGGCTGTGAACTGGTAATGACTGGCCCCTAACTAAAAGCGCAGGTGTCTCCTTGAGCACCTTATCGGCTTTGACATAATACGGGTCCTTGAGATCCGCTGAGCACATCCAATCATCCTTGCATAGCAGAGGCAGAACGGACTGAACAGTGACCATCCAGATACTTGGACTTCTTGACTGACAGGTTCAGTTCAAAGAGGTCCAAAATGGGACATAGGTTCCCGGTCTTATTTGGCACCAAAAAGAAGCAAGAATACATTCCAGATTCTTGTTGCCCTGTTGGGACCTCTTGAATGGCTCTTTTTAGAAGAAAGTCTTGAACCTCGGGATGGGCCAACTCCCTTTTGTGGGGTGGAATGTTTGGTAGGGATTTTCAAATCAGAGGGGGCTGAAAAAAAGGCAATGAAGTAACTCCTGGAAATAATCTTTAACACCCACTGATCTGAGGTGAGACTTGTCCAGGTTAGTGGGTGAAGGCAGAATCATCCCAAACCATCTCCAAGGCAGGACAGTCAGGCAGCTCTTCAAGAGCACCGAGTGGACTTCCCCAAAAAAGGTTCCCAGGAGCCCTGGTTCTGCGGACCCCTTGCCATTGAATCCTCTACCATGGCTAGGACAAAAGGATTCTTGGGGAGCATCATGGAAGAATGACTGGCGTCCTGCAGAACCAAAGTTTCTTACTACCCCTCTGAGTCTTGGAAAAAGATGGTTGGAGAGTAGAGAACTTGATTCCCACTGTGGACAGAGTCTTACCCTCCTGCTCACTGTAGGTCAATGTTTCTTTGATGAACAGACCAAACATTGATCTGAAGGGAGCATTAGTAAAAGACACCTTGACGGGTTCCACAAACTCTCAAAGGCAAAGCCAGGCATGCAGTCTGATGGCAATGCCTGTGCCAGCTGCTCCAGTGGTGGCCTCCACCACACTGGATATCAACCTGATCGAAGCATTAGCCAGGGAAGTCAGAATGGACAGCTTAGGAGAGACCAATTTAAGACTCTCCGGAGGTAGCAGCTCTGTAAGGGAAGTGGTGAGTTCTGACACCAAATCCCTCTGAAGCTGGGTAAAATGTGCTATGTAGTTGGTTGCTTTCAGTCTGAATGTAGCAGAGGGAAACGCACACTTTCCAAAGCAATCAATTGCCCAAAACTCCCCGTTTGGGGGTTGGAACATGGACCTCCGTTCGGCCAGTTCCTTCTTAGTAGCTGCGGCCACCAGGCTGGCATCAACGGGGAGGCCCTTACTCCACCACATCTGGTCTATTGGGGGACTGAGGAATTTGTCGGCCTCTTTAGGGACTGGGTCCACTGTGTCTAGCTCCTTCCAAGCCCTGTTGGAGAGGAGTTCCATGAGCTTGTCAGTAGGGGGTGCATTCAGCTAGAAGAGGGGCTTGTCCCAAATGCCTTCAGGAACACATTATTCCAAAGACGGGTATGGCAAGACCAACCTTATTGCTTGAGAATTTTGAGGATGTCCCCAAAAGACACTTCCTCAGATGGAAGTCTGGGGACCCATCTCCCTCCTAGAAATCCTTGTCCTCTGTGACACTCTCTGGAAGAGTCCAGTTGTCTCCTCTTACACATTCTCTTCCAAGGAAACTCCCTCCACAGTAGGCTCTGGGGAGGACTCAGAAGAGACAGGGACCCCAAGTGGGGCACTGCCTGTCGAGGGCTGACCATGGAAGGATGATGAGGTCTTGTTGCCCAAAGTCAAGAAAAGCTAAGCAGGACCTAGAGATGAAGAGGAGGCAACTGCCAAGCTGGAAAATGTCCCCTCTATCACCCGGAAGGCCGATGGGCTGGACGAAGCCCTTCTCCTCTTCGGTGGCTTGAGCTGCCCAGGAGGGGAAAAGGGGCCCTGACACATTACTGAAGCCCCCTGACAATACAGCCCCAAGGTGTCAGTGCCAAAGCCTCCAGAGGAAGAGAACAGCCTGAAAACTTTGGACCCAAACCCAGACCTCCCTTCATGGGCACAAGGCACAGCTTGTTCCGAGGCCATGGAACAGAGCCGGCCAGGGACCCTGACAGAATCAAAAAGTGACTATACCAGACACAGTTGGCCTCTTACCTGGACTGCTCTGGTCCTGATGCTCTGAAACCAGATGGAGCGGAAGAGGAGAGTGGAGTCCTGTGGGTGGGGATGGTCCCTTGGCAATCTGGGCCAGGGATGACAAGCCCAACTCAATTTCTAAAGGTAACGGACTTCTAGAGGATGCAGATGAATGGCCTGAACTAGCTGGGGATCCTGCCTTGCATCAGTTAGATCTGTGGTCCTGTGAGGAGGAACATCTTCGATGTCTCAGATCCAATTTTCTGGAGGGGGAGCCATCTATGACTTTCAGCTCAGACAATATACTCTCATCCAATGGTATGGCAGAATCAGAAGACTTGTATGGCACGCCAAACAGATCAGACAGTGGGGGTCATATCTGGAGAGGGCTTGCACAGAGACAGATTCAAGTGTCCCCAAGGCGCAGAGACCGCTGATCTGAGTGGCTGATCAGAGGTTCTAGGAGGGGAAGAGCCTGGATCTGAAGCCACAGAGGCTGGACTTGGATCCCGAGATCAGTGATCTGAGAGCCTCAGCTTTTCTGAGATTGAAGGAGACCCTTTGGAAAGAAGGGGGGTCTCTTTTCAGGATCCTGAGAGGGCTTGGCAGGAGATTCTGATGACAGGGGACCTCACTGAGCCAAGCCCTTCAGAAGGAATTTGTTTCAGCGCTCCATAAGAGCTTTGGGGTCGAATGCGGCACCTCCAGGTGAGCTCTCCTAAACAGTAAAGACACTTCTAGCATGAGTCAGAATGAGGCATCTTCCAACCACGAGGAGCATCTCTTGAAACCAACCAACACTCAATCACTCACACAAAAAAAGGAAAGAGAAAAAAGTTTTCTTTTTTTTTTTTGAAAAAGGACAGGAAGGGGACAATCACGACAAGAGTAAAGGAAAGAGTCAACTCTATGGTACAGGAGGGGAGGTAAATTAATTTAAATATTCTAAAATACAAAAATAGGATGAGATCCAAGGGTTAGAGGTCAGCAGGGGATTATGGGAAGGAGAGGAGCTTGAGCTCTGGATCTGTCCATTAGTTGCTGGCGCGGATCCAAGATCCATCTGTGATTAATAATGACACTGATAGTATCAGATCATTTTGTGCTTTGGATCTCACATGGACATTAGCACAGAAATAATCCTTTGGCAAATGTTTGATTGGGTTACTGGTGTGCAGGGGCAGTCAAAAGCAGTAACGGACACAATAGTTTCAATCATTGATTGAGGGGCTCCGACTGATGGCATTTTATTGCAGAGTTGGTGTTTGAAGGGATGGATTACTGATGGAGTCATCATGGGACTTGCTTTCAGCTGGTGCTTGTGCCTACAGACATTGACCCAATACTGTAAGGAACACCTGGCAAACTTTAATTTAACAACATTTATTTAATGATATAGGCCACAGTAGGTGTTGCTTGGAGAAATGAATCCATCTAATGCTTGTATGACTACCCAGGCACACAAATACAAATGTATAAAAGGACTTGCTTCAGCAGTACCAATACCTGGGAAACTGTTTGGATGACATTACTTGGTATCAGGTTGGGTGAAATGTACCTTTGCAGTTCCACTGTGATCTTTGTATGAATGAGCTGTGGAGAAGGTTTGCTTTTACTGCTTGCATGGAGTACTGCTGAGCTTCTATTAATACATGGTAAGTTGTGGTGTGGGTGACTATTTAGTGGCTCTCCCTGGGCTATTGATTCTATTAAATGACTAATGAATACTACATTGTTTCCATGGGCAGAAACATTTTTTAGCTGTGGTGGTTGTGTGCATTACTTCAGCCCTATGAAGTGGTTGTATGTGAAGTGTGGGACTCCTTGATGGCAAATGTGTAATTGTAGTGCACATGCCCAGGAGCACTGGCTACTGATGGACTAGTTGGGCGCAGATGTTGCATTTCAATGCCTGTGTTGACCTGGACAGGCTACTAAAGGAGTGGATTTCAGTGGCTGCACGTGTCTACTTAAAAGGGTCATAATGCTGAAATGATACATTTCCTACAGGCTCATAGGAAGTTACTAATCTAATGGCCCTAGGGTTCCAGCAAGCACAGAAACGGTCTCCCCTGGTTACCAAGATAAGCACTTATTGCCCCTGTCCAAGAGGACACATTTGAACCTACTTGTTGAATTTACAGTTAGCCATCCAATTCTCCATACTGTGTTAGAAGAGGGCCAGTGGGGTGCTCTGTTTGACATGTAGTGGGACTCTGTTCCAAAAGGTGTGGTAACCTCTTGCCGGGTAATCTGTCCCTCCAGCAGATTCTCTAATGTCACATGCCAAGTTAGAGTGAGTAACTCATATTCCACTTTACTGGCGGATATGCAGCATTTCCAAATGTCACAGACTGTCTTGTATTCAAGGTAGAGATAGACTCCCAAGTAGTCGGTATAAACCAGACTAAAGTGACAGTGATTTCAGATGATCCACATTGGACATATGCTGAACACTTTGAATTCCCCTTTTGAGGAACCTTGCTAGTCTCTCCATTTGCCACAGGCAGTTGGAAAGGTGCATACCAAAAGGGGTGTTGTGTTCTATTACTGGCCTGCTGAGGCAAGAGTATAGGGAGGTTATACATTTTTTCCTCTGCTTATGAGATGAGCACTATAGAATGATAACATCTCCACAGTAGTAAGAAGAGCAAAGGTCAAGTTGCTGTCAACCTGTGTTCCCAGGTCTCTCACTACTGAATGCGTACTTGGGGTGTTGCCATTGATGTGTTAGTTTGCAGGTATATTGTTCATACCAAAAGTGATCCTACCACAATTTTTAATTGAGTTTAAGGCCATGACTGCGATGTCATCATTGGGAAATGTTACATTTGGATACTTGGGCTACTCCTGATAGATTGTAAAATGTTTCATGTTGGGGTGAAATGTATAATTGCAGTGGATGTGTTGACTTGGACAAACTACAGGGACTCGTGTGCTAATGTCAGATTACAGTCCCTATAGGTATTTGGACAGGTTAATGTAGTGGTTTGTTGGGAATTTCTCCTTTTCTTCAACCATAATTTTACTATGGCTCATCAACTGGCTGCTTCAGGAGCAATTTTGGTGCTTGTGCAGCAGTTTTTGTCACTCTGTGGGTCAGGTGAAAATGAACTTTTGAGTGCATGTGAGCAGACTAATGATGTAGTCTCTGGTCGCCAACGTTTCTTCTAGTGCTTTCATTTATTAGCAGACTACTGAAATGAAGACATGTTAAGTGGACTTTTTTTTTTTTATTGTGGCTTTTTTATGCCTTTTCATGTACTGAGGCACAAGGGGGTGAATTTTCCTTTCTGGTGCTGGGCTACAAGAGTGACTAGTTGGGGAAGTTTACATGTCATTGCTTGTGTTTGATAGGACAGACATCTAAAGAGGGTAGTTTCTGGAAATGTCTGTATTTGATGGGCATGTATACTTTCACGTACCGAAGCAGTCTGAACTTGGCCAACTGTTCAATTATGGTACTATAGCATAACTTCAGAATGACTCAACAGTAAATGCTTGATTTTGGTACTTCTGTGTACTTGGTGTGACTTCAGAAGTGCTCAATAGGGGGAAAAGCTTAACTGTAGAGCTGTTTACTATGGCAGTGGAACACTTGAGGGGAAATGCTTGGTTGCACAGCTTCTGTGCCCTGTGACTTAAGTAGTACTTGTTGTGGGAATCATTTTCGTTAGGTGTTTGGGCCTATTTAAATTGGACATAACACTGAAATGATCCTTTGGCAAATATTTTTAGGTGCATTGTTGCATCGGCACAGAACACCACGGTAACTGTCACAGATGTTCATTTTGATGATTGAGTCAACACTAATATGCTATGGGTGATAAGCTCTTAGAGTAGAGCTTGTGTGTGTGCAAGGACAGACTACTGATGGAGTACTTGAGGGACTTTCTTTCAGTAGGTGCTTCTGCCAATGGACACGTACAGAAAAGATTACTGAAAAACATGTCAAACTTTTGCATTCAGCTGCTTTCATTTGGATAGACAGTAGTTGGTGTTGCTTGGTTAACGGATTCATTTAAATGCTGGCGTGACTACTGAGGAATGATTTGGTACTGTATTAAAGTACATATCAGGCAAGCATTTGCACAAAGTAACAGGTTCATTTTGTGCATGAGGAACAATTTGGGCAACCTGTGGCTTTTCAGTGACTCTTGGACATAGCTGTCAACCTGGAAACATCAAAAATCTGGACAAGGCCCATAAAAAATAGGTACAAATCTGTATGCTGATTAACATAAAATTTGCATACATAAGTAACCCCACCCACTCCATTGGAATTGTGGGATACCAACGTTCAAATGCAAAATGAAGAACACACACAAAATATGGCACCAGAGTCACCCTGCAACCATTCCAATGTCACATTACCTGGCTATTTCACCCCATTTACCATAAACACTAATGTGTGCATAATGTGTCCATTTCACCCCATTTACCATAAACACTAATGTGTGCATAATGTGTCCATACTGCTTTACTTCTACAATGATTATTTTGATTTTATTTTTTACATTTTATAGCACAGTGCACACAAACACTAATAGATATCTGCTAAACAAAGCAACACTGTCTCACAATGAAAATAAACTTGGCATTAAAACTTCTCTGCCCTTGAAACTCACATTCATTGAAACAGCACTGAAACCCATACCACATCCAAAGAAAATGCATTTGGCCAGTGGTGGATAAAAATACTTTTGGGCTGTTTTCAAATCATAGGCCCCTGGCTTGCACACAAAACAAGAAACATACATGCATTCTTTGCTACACCTTCCTGACTATTAAATTAATATTACTTGTATAATACAGCATACTTGCTAGACTCAAGTTAGAGTGCATTTTAAAATTTATTGTTTGAATATTTTTCCAGTAGGCAATGAAACAAAATGCATGAACCAATAATGACAAAACTGCCCAATTCAGAACATTTCCATCATAAAAGTCTACTTACACACACACACACACACATATATATATATATAATATATACATACATATATATATATATATATATATATATATATATATATATATACACACACACATATATATATATATATATATATATATATATATATATACACACACACACACACACACACACACACACACACACACACACACACACACACACACACACACACACACACACACACACACACTCCTACAGGTACCGAGGCTTACAATATGTATATTCCATTGTCAAATGGTGCCATTTACAGCCAGGGATTAGCAATCTCATATTTAAACAGCTTATAAAAACATATACCGCTGTCAACTCAAAGCCATACATGTAGTGAAAAAAAAAAAAAACAGAAGTACTTAATTTCAATTATAGCAGAACATTTCCTGTGTGCTTTGTTCACATTTACCCAGCATTTGTTACACAATTGAGCAGCTTACCTTTCTAAATGACTAAATGAACAACAAAACTCCACACATTACTCGCCTACTTTGAGGAAAATAAATAACCACTAAGATAAACTATCAGAATTCAGAACAATGGGCGTCCAATCCTAATAACTTTTTAGCCAACTTCCAAAACACACACATACACAATTTATTTATTAAAATTACCACAACAGTTGGCATAAAAAAGCAAGGCATGTGCAAAAACAGTCCAGTACATGATTTTCAAAAAAAGTTGTAACTTGCAAACAATAATGCAATAGTTTTCTAAAGAAATCTGACATTTTCAAAAAAATGGTTGAAAGGACCAACCTAGTTATACCTTCGGTGAGAGCCATACTGTAGGGTCAGAGTTAAGGAAAATAGTGACAAACTCCCCATATCACAGACAGATTTTAATACTGATATTATGAAGGAACAACACATTTTACATTAGCAGGAATTACATGAAGGAACAACACATTTTACATTAGCAGGAATTATCTGTAGGATATGAAGTCTGAAACTCAAGTATCTGTCATTAACAATTGCAATCCTTTCTTATTTTCCACAGGAAAAAAAAAATCTGCAAATTTTAGGAGGAACAGACTAAAAATCTGAGGCAAGAATCTGGACATTTTGTGAAATATTGGACAATTAAGAGGTGTGCTGAAAGTTGATGTTAACATGTTAGTTAACCTGCAAGTTCTAAAGAACAAAACATAATTAAATGTATGAAACTGCAAAAAGAAATGGAGGACTTAAAAGTTGTAAATACAGTGACTTACATTGCCTTCCTAAGTTCTTGTCATTTTGTGAATGCATTAATCAGCAATGTAAAAATAGCAGCTACAGTGTAAAGCAAAGTTATTTAATCCACATGCGTGCGAAATTTTAAGTCAACACAATATATTTTTCCAAAAATTGACCAGGTCATACTTCCATTGCGTTTTATGTGAGCATTTGTATTTTAAAATACACAGTACTTTTGGAGAGTTGTATTTCCGAAATTTTGAGTGTGTATTTGTGTACAGTAATAACCTCATGAAATAGAAAAATAAAGGTCTTCACAGGAAAACCTCTGTAATGGTTTTGTACGCGAGTTTCAAGACCTGATGTCTTATGTGGTAAACTGTTTTAACTAACAAATAATCTTAGCGGGGGACACAGACTTAAGGCAATGGTAGTTCAAACTTTAGGGTACTAAAAATCCTCTTTGAACACAGTGAACAAAAACAAGTGACAGGTGTTCTGTCTACATGGCATTTGATTTTTACGTAAACTTAAAAAAAATTTAACATGTGTCATTTTACTATTGGACACGTGCTTCAACGGATATCTGTCACCCTTTGCCAGCTCCCAAATGTCAAAAAGCTTAAAGGAGAGTCTGAATCCCAGTCAGGGGGGTATGTTTTAAAATAATGTATTATCTGTCAGGAAGCTGGCTAAACACACACAAAACTTATGATGCGTTTCATGAAATACAGTGTAACTTAGTGCATTTTTTGTAGTTCGGCCACAACAAGGGTATGTATTCCCAGACTAAATCTGTATTGTTTCATTTGATGTTAAAAATGTACATGCTTTAAGGGCACGACTTCACTTTCTAACAGATGATTCTGGGTGGTGGGGGCTGTAAGACACTGGCACACACACACACACACACACACACACACACACACACACACACACACACAAGAGCAATTTTGCAAAATAGTACCAGAGCAGCAATAAAGTAGTTCACATAAGCAAGCAGCGAGCGAAAAACATCCCCATCCTTACAATATGACCAAAGCAGCGAAAACAGCTGATGACCAGAGCAAGCAGCAAGTCTTACAATATATAATTAATAGGTTCATAGGTTCATAGAGTAGTACTAAGCTAACTGCCCTTGCGAGCCATTTTAAGCCTAGCCAATTATCCCTTGTGAGGTACTGTAGTGTTTAACAGTACCAGTCCAATAACAAAATTGAAAACTAATGTGACCAAGGCAGCAATATGCCCAATATAAGCACTGGCGGTACCTGATCCTTAAGTCAGTTTCTTCAGTAAAAGCAGTTGCAACTTGACTCCATGCTCTAGCAGTAGTACCAGAGACAGAGAAAAAGAAACAGTTATTTCCTACAAGCCACGCTCGCAGCCAGCTGGAAATTTGTGACCTTGAGCTCAATGAGCTCAATTTCGATAGACTGATGGAGCGGACGTTATTGTGTACGTGATGACATCAGCTCTAAAAGTGCAATGAAGTGGGAATGAAGGGGTGCCACTCAGGAATTGTGGCACTCCATTAGTTGGACCCCAAATCTCTGCAAATACCGAGTAATTCGGTGCAGTTGAGAGGTGTGCTTTTGGACCAAATGAAGGTTGTGCTGTGGGGAGAGGTTTCCTTTCAGTTCTTGTATAAACGACCTGTAGACTTGTTTGTGTAACCAGTCTGTTCTGCAGTTACTGATGTGACTTATTAGTGATTTTACATGGGTTAAGCTTCCAATTTGGATGCATTTGTTGACTACGGCAGACTCCAAGTGTTGTATTAGCCAAAAAATTTTTCATCTTTCATTGTTTGTAGTATGTCGAACAATTTATTGGTCTCCTGTGGAACTCTGGGATTCCTTGGATGCCAATGTATAATAGTAGTGTATGTGTCCAGGTTTTCCAATCGCCTGTGTGGTGCATGCGTGTCAACAGTTGGCATCTGTTTCTGGCTGCACTTCACATTGCTAGTCGGCACTGTGGGAAATAGAAAATGTAAAAAAATAACCTTGGTATCAAATCAGGCATTGAAACACAAACCAATCTATGCGACTGCTAGGAAAACAGCTAAAACTTGGAAATTCTACTGCAGTGATATGAAAGTATCAACATAATAGAGGTGTCAGTCTCGTAAGGAAAGAATAGATAAAATGATGAAAACCTTTAATAATACAATAATGGTACTCTGTAGCCCATTAAGGGCTTTCAGCAGAAATGCATCATGGTCCATGAGCATAGTTTCATTCTTGACAGTTGCAGAACCTTAAGTGTGCTGACAAATATTTCACAAAGTCAACGTGCATGTGATGGAGGAGGGAATTGGGAGACTGCATTTGCATCAAGTATCACTTGCAGCATTTATGTGTAACATTGAGATAATAGAAGAAAATTAAATAAAGGTATATGAATCAAGGTGAAAAGACAAAATGCATGAAGGAATAGCTGCAAGCTTGTGGGTAAAGGTGTATGCTCATATGAGAGCTGTTATTACACTGCCTATACAAGTTGCAAGAGTGGGAATTTTTGAAGACAGTTTCAAAACGGATACAGGCAGATTCCAAATCATATGAGAGGCAGAAAAGGGATTTAGTAATGCATTTCTCCTGATCAAGTCAGCATTTCCCTACTCATTCCATACAGCGTCAGATATCAGCTTGACACTTTTGCTTTCACATGCATGGGAAATTAGTAATTTAGGTCCATTAATGTTACGTTTACAGCCAGTCCAGAGAATGGGACTACAAAGATTTGACAAAGTGCATTTCCAAATACTATGAAAATAGGTTCTCTGATGACAGGAGGAGGCTATGGTGCAGCAAAAAAGTGCCCCACTGTCAGAAAAGGCTAGAACAAGGAACCAGTAGATGAGACAAGTCTCCTGTTGAAGTGTGAAGGGGGATGGTAGAGAAGTTGAACTACAACCCAGTCAACCAAAAAAAAAAGTCCAAATTAACATGTCTTAAAAGAAGCAGCAGTAAAAAGCTCTTAAAAATTGTGTCTTTATCTGTGTTTGTCTTTTAAGTAGTCATTGAACAGCAGGAAATGTTACCTCAAACTGACTGACTGAAAGACACCAGTGTATGCATGTAAAATCAATGCGGTCACAGCAGCTTCTAAACAAAGAAGCCTGCATGGTGCAATTAAAGACTAACACTGCATTGTGGGATATTTGGAATAAATAGAAATATCTTCAAGATGCTAGACCCCATGTGGTTAGACTCTGAAATTGCATATAAAAATATTTAAAAACCTAACAGTCCCAGAGTGGTGTTAAAATATAGGAATCAAAACATGATGAAACAAACATGTTTGAGTATGTGGGTGTGGTTCTCCTTTAACAAGTAGTCCTTCTCAAATAAAGACCCATGTATCTTTGTGAGCTTTGCCTCTTGTAAATGTAATACAGGATGAAAAGAAGTGGGATATGTGAATCTACTACTGAAGTGTAAAATTAACCACTTGAATATCCCGTGTTGGCAGGAAAAATGCAATTGTGTAGTCTTCTTCATAGTTGCAGCTGACTAGGACTGTGAAAAAAATCACACATTAAATGCATAGAGTTAAGAGGTGTACGCTTACATCCTGTGTACTGGTAGTCTATTATTCCATGCTGATGAAATTAAGTCCTTGCTCTTTTAGCTGGCAGAACTGGTTTAGTCGCTTTTGTTGTGGAAAAGCAAAACCAAGATGAATGATGTAATGCTTTCTGCAAAAGGAAAATTATGCCACAGCTTTTGGGAATCCAAGGGGAAAGCTGAATATATAAATATTTGAGACTGGTCTTTGTTCAGTCTCGTCTTTGTTAGGAAGAACGTGGCGACGTCTGTTTTCTGCCTGTGAATATTTTATTTTTTTCCTAACACAGTTGATATGACTGGTATTATTTAGCATGAGATACTCAGTTTATCTGCAGTTTACACAATTCTTTTCATACTCTGTATGCAAACTAAATGCTATTTTATTCTTCCATGTGTAATGTCCTAGGTCCCATTCATATTCAATCAGTTTCTGTTTTATGAAATCTGCTTGACATGATGTTTCTGTTTTATATTGCAAATAGACACAAATAACCAGGCTGCACATTTTACATATTTTTGTAATTGGCTGATTTGTTCCTTTAGTGATACTTAAATACATAGAGAATATCTGTGGTTTTGGTCTTTTTCTGGCAAGACTCGAGGCCTGCAAAACTACAAGCACTGTTTGTGCCTCCCTGATGGTTATTTTTCTCCACATGCTCTCCCATTCCTTGATCTACTTTTTAAACTTTGTGGTTTTAAGATGCCACCCTTACTCTAAATTTGAGCTTTATAAGTTCCACTCTTTCTATATACTATTGTTTATATATCTGAATTCCTTGTGCTCATTTGGGGGGGGGGGGGGGACATTTTGTCTCTTACTATCTGTTCTACTGATTTACTTGCTCTGAATTTATTATCTAGCTAGCTGCTAAATAAAGACATTAGCAAGCTATTTTCCATTTTTTTAAACCTCTACAAGACTGAGAATTTTCCATCTAGTGGCAGCAGGTGGTAGCCTGGTCTGTACAAGTTATGAAACACGAGAGATTCCTGTATGTAGTTTTTTTTTATTGGCTGAAGGGCTTATTAGCTTACTTTGTTTGCAGTGACTTTATAAATTATGCACAACTGAGTGGCACTTTGCTCATTTCTACAAAGTGAAGTACATATATTGAATAATCACACTTTTATAAGCTGTTTAAAGTAAACTGCTGTTAAACTTAATTACTTAAATGTCTTTCCTTACGTTTAAGTTGGTTTGTGATAGCATTTCACTCCGGGCACTCTTACTGTGCTTTTACATTAGGAGGACTGGGATTATTCATCTACTGGCAGTAGGGGTTTACCTGGTCTATCTGAGTTGTGTCTCCAATACTAAACCCATAAGGAGTAACACTCCACAACCCAATATTCTGGTCATAGGAGATTCCATTGAGAGACACACTGATGTCCCTCTTACCAGGCTGGATAAGGAAAAAGATGCAGTTAGTTACCTGTCAGGGGCTAGGATTTACTGGATCATGGAAGCGCTTGGGTCACTTATCCCAAGTACTAGTATGTTTTGGTCATTGTCCATGTGGGTGTGAATGACCAAAGTCATACCTCCTTGGACTAAATGAAGAATGTGCATCACAGGCAGGTATGAGCTTAGCACTGAAAAACATTCAACCATCTCCAAGGACGATGCCACAATACCAACAGAAAAGTACCAACTTTAACCACTGGCTTAGCTACTGGAGTCATTCCATGTGTCCAATATTTGCCAGCCTGGGAAGACATGGTTGACTGGACACGCTGCTTTGCCAGAGATGGTCATCACCCATCACCTCTAGGCTTTCAGATATTAGCAAAAACATTCACCCCCCCTACAGTGCCTTTTTTAGGCATTACCAAACAGACAAACCTTCCAACATAACAAAACTACTGAGGACAAACTAAAAATGTTACTGCTCAATGCTAGGTTCATAGGTTTATACTAGGCTATCTGCCCTAAGGCATTTATAAGCCTAGCCCAAAGTTATGTGGCTTACGCCACCCCTTATGTTAGAAATAATGTGCCCATTAGTTTGTTGTGCCTCTGTCCAGCAGTGACACAGAGATGATTCCCGGGGTAAACCTACGATCTCCCATCCACCGGTCAAGATTTCTCTTGAACAGAGCCAGAGAGGTGCTCTGCCTCACATGGACCGGGATTTTATTCCACAGCATGGGGAGTCTCTGGGTGATAAATCTATCCCTCCAGCACGTCCTATTTATATCCATGCTAAGGTTTAAGTCACTTGCTCTAGTGGTTCTGGTGGATTTGGATTTTTTGAGGTGGAGCATGTCCATTAATTCCGGGTTGGTCATGGCCTTGTATGTCAGGCACAGGTCACCTCTGAGCAGACGGTATGCAACTGAATAGAGTTGGAGTTTCTTCAGTCTGGCAGTATATGACAGGTTTTGGAGTCGCTTTATCCTTTTGGTGAGGAACTTTTGGGGTCTCTCCAATTGCTGCAGGTGTCGGGTGAGATACATCCCGAATGGGGCATTGTACTCGATCATTGGTCTGATAAGTGAAGAGTACAGGGGAACAATGACCTCACTTGATCTGGATGTGAATCCTTCATGATCAGATGGGCAATGTAGAAGGTCTTTCGAACCACTTTAGCAACGTGAGTGTCAAACGAGAGGCCACTGTCAACCTGGGTACCCAGGTCCCTGATAACCTCTTCTGTGCTTAGTGGGTTGCCACCTATATGGTAGCTTGGGGTTACCTTGTTTTTCCCGAAGGGTATGACTATACACTTTTTTGCGTTTAACTTCAGGCCATGGCTCTGGCACCAGCTATCAGTTTCCGTGAGACCCCTCTGAAGGATGTCTGCGTCCGATGTACTAACCACTATGGCACCCAGTTTGCAGTCATCCGCAAACTTTGTCAGCCATAGTCCTCCTATGTTTGCCTGTACTTCTGAGAAGTAGATGCCAAACAATAGGGGGCCAAGAACTGAGCCCTGTGGGACACCACTTGTAACCGGCTTGGAGTCTGACATGGCTCCAGCAACTCTAACCCTGTGGGTTCTGTCCTTTAGCCAGTTTGCAACCCATCTTGTGACATATGGGTTTACACTTAAGCTGGTAAGTTTCTCTATGATACCCGAGTGGGGTATTGTGTCGAAAGCTTTTGCAAGGTCAAGGTAGGCTGTATGGACTGCCTTTCCCTCATCAATGGCCTTGGTAACTGTTTCGAAGAAGTCGACAAAGTTCAAAAGGCAAGATCTGCCCTTGACAAAGCCAAACTGGGTTGGGTCCAAGGTCTGCAAGTCCCCTATGTCCTTGTTTACGAGTTCCATTATGATCCTCTCCATAGCTTTGCAGACCAGGCTTGTTAAGCTTATGGGGCGGTAATTACCAGGGTCCGTAGAGGCACCGCCTTTGTGGAGTGGGACCACAGTTGCCGTACGCCACTCCTTGGGCACATATCCTGTGGTAAGGCTAAGATTAAACAGCTGCCTTATGTGCGGGTTTAGTTCTTCATTGAGTTCATGTAGCACACAGCCGGGGACACCATCCGGTCCCATTGACGCTGTGTTTTTAGCTTTAGAGAGAGCAGCTTTCACCTGCGCATTTGAGATGTCTGGGAGGCTACACTCTGTTGAGATAGTTATCTCTCCTTTTGGGGGGGGGGGGTGAAGTTTGCGCTGAACCTGTCTGCCAGTATGTTGGCAATGTCTGTGGGTTCAGTGATTTTGTATCATTTTGGACTAATTCTGAGCATATCTGGGAGTTTCCACCCAGGTTTCTGACATAGCTGAAGAAGGCCTTATGATTGTCTTTTGAATCTATGGCAATTTTTTTCTCAAAGTTGGCCTTGGATGATTTTATGAGGGATCGTAGTTTCTTGCTAGTACTGATCAAAGATGCCTTCCCTTTTGTGGATTTTGCTCTATCATGTAATAGCTTTCTCCTCTTATTGTAAAGTTTGTTTATGGCTGGGGTCCACCAGACTGGACGTTTGCCCTTGGTGGAAAGAGTCTTGGTTTTATTTGGGATTGCCTGATCCATGCAGTCCTGAAGGTGTTCATAGAAGGCATTTGTAAGGGCTTCCGCAGCTTGGGTTGTGGTTTCCATTGGCTCGGGGCCGTGAAGGATACCACACCTGTCTTGAGTAGTGTGAAGTTTGCTTTAGAGAAGTTCTTCACTGTGGTCTTTTTTGTTTGGGGTGGGGGCGGGATGTGGATTTCTAGTGACATTAGTTTATGATCTGATCTCACCAAAGAGGGATATACTTCCGGTGTGGAGCATTTTGTCCCCATGTTTGTGATGATGAGATCTAGTATATTTTCTCCTCTTGTGGGGACGGTGACTAGTTGTTCCATGACATTTGAATTTATGAACTCCAGGAACATTTGGGCTAGAAAGTTGGGGCTTGAGTAATGTTCCCAGTCTATATTCGGGTAGTTGAAGTCACCCAATATGATGGTGTTTGGTGATACATTTATACCCTCCAGTGTCTTCAGGAAGGCTGTGTGGGTTTCCCGAGTTTGAGAGGGTGGCCTGTAGCATGCTACAAATTGTAGAGCAGTTTTGCCTATGGTTAATTTCACCTGGATGGTTTCCAATGCTTCGTGCGTAGCCACCAACCTGGAGGTGTGGGTATTCTTGATGAATATGGATACACCCCCTCCTTTTGTGGTATGGTCCGGGTTTTGGGGCCGGAACGCATGATACGAGGTAAAACCTGATAGTGCCGGGGTGCTCTCAGGAGCCTTGAACCAGGTTTCAGTCACAGCACAGACATCGATGTTCTCCATACTGAGAAGGGCCTCAAGTGCGTGCATTTTGAGATTTAGACTTCTGGCATTGAGCAGCATTACCCTTAGTTTCTTCCCGTTTTTGTTTTCTAGGGTGGTAGGTTTAGAATTTGAGCCTTGCCTAAAAAAGGCACTATGGGGGTGGCAAGAACCTTAGCCAATATCCAGAATCCCAGGGGTGACAGGTGCAAGCCGTCCCTTGCGAAGCAGTGTGGCTTGTCAAGCATGTCATCCCAAGCAGACAGACACTGGATCCCCTTTGAATGACACCAGAAATTAAGCCAATTGTTAAAGCTGATCATCTTGTCTCTATATTGTGGCATCATTCGTGGTGAAGGAAGGATACTGCTCAGGGTCAGGGTCATACCTGCCTGGGCTACATAATCAGAGAGCTCCTCTATGTCTCTTTTCATGTAGTCCAGGGAGGTACGTCTCAGGTAGTTCACACCAGCATGGACAATGACTGTGTCATACTTGTACTTGCCGTGGAGTGACCCGAGTGCTTGTGTTATGTGGCAGATTCTAGCGCCCGATAGGCAGCTTACCATGACCTTCTCCTTGTTCAGCCTGGTGAGTGGGACGTCAGTGTCTCTGACTATGGAGTCACCTATGACAAGTATGTTTGGTGTTGTATTTGGCCTTAAGGGCAGTGACTGCTTTGCACACTGATTTTGTTTTTTATGTGTTGTTTGTGTGGTGTCTTGAGTTTGCAGTTGCTTGGGTGTCTGCTTTGGAGGCCTTTGCTGTTTAGGTAAATTTTTACTCAGAGCCTCCGAGTATGTCTTAGTGTGTTTATGTGTTTGATTCAGTGGTGTGGTTGAGTTATGTGAGACTTGTATTGTGGTGTGTGTAGTTGCCTTCTCCTCCTGCCTGGTCTTGCCAGTCCTGAGTTGAGAGAGCTCAGCCTCCAGTTTGGCTAAATAGCTGCATCTCTCGCAAGTGTTAGTGTTATGTGGGAGGAGGAGAGGGTTGTCCGTGTACATGAGGCAATTGTAACATTGCCACAGAATTCCCAGATTCACCAGGAGTATCAACAAAAAAATGCACTCCCCGGAAAGCTCTCCTCAACATAGAGGATGCCGACACCTGTGAAGTTACTGAAACATGGTTCAAAGCCATGTAAAGCACCCTGGCCAGCATGGTTATAACACTTTTTACACATTCCAACCACCCACTGAACAGGAAAGAGCAAAAGGCAGAGGTGTAGCTAGCTACATAAAGGATAAAGCACAACTCCAGGCTGTTCAAACAATACAACATGCTTGAGCTACTCCATGCCCAACTAATAATGGAAAAAATCCATTACCATATTCTTCCTAGCTACAGGCCCTGCACCATAAACCAGGAAATCCATGCATCATACCTGAAGCTACTAGAATCACTCACCATCCAGCCCAATACGATACTCATGGGTGACTTAACTACCCCTCCATATATTGGGAGGCATACACAACCACTAACATGGAGGTCCAAAGATTTTCTGACTTTCAAATGTCCTGGACTAGCTAGCCTCCACTCCCACTAGGTAAACATCCCCATATTTGTGAGTACCAGATCTAGGGAGGGCTAATTAGTTACACAAGCGCGCCATTTTGTTTTTAAGAATGCTGATATTAATGTTGTTTATGATATTTCCAAACAGAAAGAGTCTAATGCCTTTTTTAAACATTCCCTAACATGCCCCAACTATGAATTGAGGTTTTTAGTTTTAAAACAAGTGGTGCCAGAGGGGTTGACTGGGAGACAGCCTTGGAATACAGAGAACTTCTCTGGCAACTAAGGCTGAACGCCAATAGACCCCCAGGCATGAATGACAACATTAACATCATCAGCGTTCTTAAATTCTTAAAAACAAAATGGCACGCTTGTGAGGTTTCTGGGTTTTAGACAGTGTCATCACACATTGTAAATATATACATTTTTAACTGTTTTTTAGATATTTATTATTGTAATTACTTTTTAATAATACAAGAATATATTTTCTTAAACTATCTAACAAATTCTCTTAGTTTAACATTCTTAAACATTTTCAATGTTCTTTAATGTAATCCTATTTTTATTGCAGTGACATTCCTTTATTTAACCCTGGTTTTGGTTGTGGCACTGTTTTATTCAATTCAAGTTTTTAACATACTACTTTCCAGCGACACCCTTGGCTTGGAGAGGTTTTTTAATTGCATTCTCCTTTAATTGTATCATTCAGTTGTTATATTGAATTGCAATGCTTAACTAATTAAGCAATTTAGTGATTTAGAAATGACTATTTAATGTGGCCATTTGGCTTCTTTAAAATTAACTTGAGGAAGCTCAGCTTTAAGCTGAGTGAAAGCGCTTGTTATATTGTTTTGTCCATTTGATGTGAATAAAGATCTTAACTTGGATTATCTTCGCTCTACTTTCATTTTTTGGCTACCAGGTCACTGCACTTGGACTAGTTGGGTTTGCCACTCTGCCTGGATTTTTGTGTTTCTCTGTCACGCTTCAGATTTTTTCATTGTTTGAACACAGCTAGTTTCCTAATGCAAAAAAAATCCAGAAAATGCAAACCTATGCACAGGTGTAAACAGAAGCAGTGTACAACAATATAAACTACATAGAAATGGCAGTACCAGACCGAAATAAACCCATGTCAAACTGCAAAAAAAATCTACCCTGGTGGACCACTAGTATTAACAGATCGTGCAACAAAAAAAAAAAATCTTGTCAAGTAGTAAGAGGGAATGTGCAAAACACAGCAAAACGGTCTTCATTTGTCTAAAAAAGTTTATTAGGGAACAAAGTCTCTGAAAGCAGACTGACATAAAAACAGCATCCAAAGCCAAGGTTAACCACAAGGCATTTTTCAATTATATCCAAAATGTTAAAGGGCAATATCCAATAATGTGCAGAATTAGTTGTAGATGGCATCAGCTATACTCTGAAGGAAGATATTGCAACTTTACTGGACGACCAATTCGGCTCAAATTTCACCTCCCCATCACACCTAGTTCTCACCCCCAAATACTATTCAAAACTCCACTGCCAATCACCAAAGAAAAGGTTGCAACTGCATAAAAAAAAAAAACTGCTTCAATGGGGCCTTACAATATACCAGGTTGCCTCAAACAGTTTAAATCAGGACTTATCAAGCCCATTAAGCTCTCCAACAGCCTTTGGACCAGCTTTGTCCTGAGAGGAGGACAGCAAGTCATCCCTCTGCATAAAGAGGGACCTCTACTGACCTAGGAAATTACAGACCCATAAGTTTGACTAGTCGTATATGCAAAGCCATGGAAAGAAGAATCATGGACCTCAAACAATGACATGGAAACCTCCAAATACTGGACCCGACCCAATTAAACTTTGTCAAGGGCGGATCATGCCTAATGAAGCTTGTGGATTTTTTTTGAGAAAGTCACCAAGGTCATGGAAGAGGGTAAACAATACATACCACCCACATCGACCTGGCCAAGGCATTTGACAGTTTCCCACTCAGGTATTACAAACAAAACTGGGCATAAATCCCCATGTCATCTGATGGCTAGCAAATTGGCTCCCGAACAGGACGTGGTTAAAGTAAGCAAATCCAGATCCAGCAAAGGGACAGTTACTAGCGGTGTGCCACAGGACTCTGGGTTGGGACCACTCCTGTTCAGAATATACTCTCTAAAGTCAAGGCTAATGTGAAAGGCCTCTGGATGATGAAATTTGCCAACGACTGCAAGCTGGGGCAATCAATGAAGCCCCCAAATGATGTAGATATCCTTTACAGGTCTGACAAATGACCGATACCAGAACAAAAGCCTAAAACTAAATGCAAAACAAAAAAATGCATCATCATACCCTTTGGGAAATCAAATACCCCTGCAAATTACACCACTAATAGCACAACCCTAACAGTAGACTCAGAGATGACAGATTTAGGTATACAGATAGTAACTTGAACTTTGACTGCCACGAGAAAGTCCTATCTGGCACAAGGTATGGAATCCAGATCCAAGGAAATTATAGTCCCATTGTACTCGGCCCCTCATTAGACCAATAATCAAGTACAGTGTGCCTTTTGGCATGTATTTGACTAGGCACTTATGGGAACTAGAGCAACCTCAGAAGTTCCAACTCGAGCAACCTCAGAAGTTCCTCACAAAGAAAGCACAGGGTGTAAAACAAGTCCTGTGTGGACAGACTAAGCCCTTTACTGCATCTCCTACAGACCATTAAAAGGGTGACCTTTACCTGACCTACAAGGCACTTACACATCTCCAAGTCAAACAGCACAACAGTCATCCAATCTAGGGATCTAAACTTAGACAGCAACTCAAACAAAACATGCTGGAGAGACAGGTATGGGTCTCAGATTGCCCTTCTTTGGAACAGGCTTCCTATTCACATTAGACAGCGCCCTTGCCTGGCTCTCTAAATACAAATTGGATCACTGGATAGGGAATCACAAATTCACACCTGGGGTAGTGCCCACGTCCCTTTTTGACAGGGGAAAGCTGCAAGATACTCAAGGTATAGGCACAAGTCCATGCCATCCTCTTGCCCCTAGGAGCCATATATTGGGTAAAAAAAATCACATTATATTGGCTAGGACTGTAAGGGCTCTTAAGTCATTACCTAGTAATCTCTTATGAACCTATGTAAATGTACTCTTTACCTTATTGTTTATTTATTCACTTTTAGTGCTCTTGATCCCAACTCCTGTTTATTTGTCAAGCAGAGAAGAGGGTTCTAACAAGCTATGTTGATTCCATTTTCTAATCATCTAGATCATTTGTGCATACAGGCATAATATTAGTGTGTATGATTTTATACCTGGTTTAAAATTAAGAACAGCCGTTAACTACAGGTCCCTGGTCTTCCAGGGCAGTGAAACTACTAGTTGGAAAGCTGTAAGGAAATGGAGTACTCTGACAGCTACCCCTGTAATGGCTTCATTAACACAGAGTGTGACTGAATGCTAGTGTGAATGAGACAGTGTGCGCACACAAAAGTGAGAGAGAGAAAGAAAATAACTTGTATGAAAGACAAGCATCATGAATAAGGGCACTGGAAGGCATTGTGGTTCAAAGAGGGGGTGGAGAAAAAAGAGCCCTGGGTGCTAGGTTGCAGAGACTGCTCCGAAAGTAGTCTACAATCTGATCTGGGGTGGACGCTGAAAGCTCATACCCTGGACAGCAGTATACATTTCCTATATGCTGTTGAGTCCAGATGTATTTTGTGAACTGCTCGTTAGACATGCATGCAATTTATCTTTCTTTAAATTTAACCTGCTGTGTTACCAGTGGTGTAGCGCAAGACACCATCCCTCTTTAGAGGGACTGACAAATAAGTATTGCAGAACAGGGGGAATCTCGCAGAAGAAAAGCAACTGCGGAATGCTAACCAGAAAATAAGGGATTACCTCGATAATACGCAGGAGTTTAGAAAGACTGCAGTTAAACTGTTTTTTTTTTAAGTCCAGAGCACAAAGTATTTTACAGATCCGGTAGAGGTACTAGAAATATTTTGGAAATTTTATGAAAGTCTTCAAAAAGCAGAGAAATATGGAAATTAAGAAAAGGTAGAACAGGAAATGTTTATGGAAGAATTAAATACGCCAAGGTTTGAGGATGAGGAGGCTTTATTACTAACAGGATAGGAGACTATGAGATAAAAATGGTGCTATCTATCCAATTCAGAGGAAAGTCTCCAGGAATAGATGGCATTCCTGTGGAAGTTTGGAAGCTAAGAGGGAAAAATGCAGAGAGATAGAACGTTTTGTTAACCGTAATTTAAGAGAAGAAGCACCAACATCCTGAAAGAAAGTGATGGACGATAGAATACCTAAAGAGGGTAAAAACATCGGATCCAGGTCCATACAGGCCCATTTCAATCCTAAACCAGGATTATAAAAATGTTTATGTCTATAATGGCTAAAAGAATGGCAACGGCGATGCCAAAATTGATATATATGTATCAATGTGGTTTTGTGAAGGGGAAGCAAATATTTAACATTAACAAAACATCAACAATCCAGAGGGAATCAGAATTTAAGAAAATACCACTGCTGTTGGTGTGTCTTGATGCAGAGAAAGCATTTAACAGAACAAGTTGGAAGTTTATAAGCAAGGTAGTGGAGGCATTTGTATTCCCGGATAAAATTATAATGTCGATTATGAGGATACAAGAGGGATCAGAGGCAAAAATTAAAGTGGGTGGGCTCCTCTCTGATAATTTCTGTTTGAGCAGATGAACCAGGCAGAGGTGTCTTCCTCACACTTTATTTCCATTATATTTATAGCCATTTTTAAAGACAATAAAGGACTCAGAAATTTTAGGGATACATGTGGTATGGTAGTTAAGAAAAGCTGGCTCTATATGCAGGTGACATTTTATACCACATAAAACCAGAAAAGGATAGTTCAGGGTCATGGAACATTTTGATGCCAATTTCATATTTTTTCAGGATAGAAAATGAATGAAGCTAAAAGCGAGGCAACAGATATAAAAAAAAATTACACTCACATGAATTGGCTCAGCAATATCCACATTTACGGGGACATGATAAAACAAAGTATTTAGGAGTATGGATTACAAGGACTCTGGCACAGCAGCTAAGGGTATGTGGGAAGAGACTAAATAAAAGATAATACAAAAACTGAGAAATTGGCAGCTCTGTCACATGGATACGGATAGGAAGATGCAAACAGAATGTTTTTAGTCCCTTTAGTTTTACACACAGGTCAGGCTTATTTTTATGAACCAGGGGCAAAGTCGCAGATAGCAATTAATAAAGTGCTAAACTATTTTATCTGGGAGGGGAAGACTGCAAGAGTCAAGTGGGATAAGCTGATTCTTCCAACAGAACAAGGCAGTTTGGGACTGCACGATTTTAAGGGGTATTTCACAGCTACACAGTTAAGGCTTCTATACCTAGCACAAACAGAAACCTATAATTCAAAGTGAAAAGGGATTATGATGAAATGGGGGGGGGTCTCAAGAAACAAGTAGAGAATAGGATTTTCAATACAGATCCTTAAGGAAAATAACTACACAGAATATTATATTCATAAACTAGCAGAAAGTATTCCAAGAACTAAGCCACCAAGGCTGCAATTAGGGATAAAGATAATAGTCAAGAGGGGGTTAGAATTTATTGGAGAAAACTGGCAAAAGAACAAAGGTATTGGGAGTAAATAATAAGAGAGGGAAAGGTAACAGAATGGGAAGAGGCCAAGAAATGGATTTTGACTGCAGGCGAGAGATTGCCTTCCCTATCGAGGATTGGTATCAGAGTACAGGCAAAAAGAAATAGGGGAATCCTAAACAAAAGACCAACACTGGTAGAGTTTTTAGTAGACTCTAGAACATAAGCTACTGTTAAAAAATGAATAATTAGTAGAACAAACAAATTATTGCAAAATAATTATAAGAATCAAACAGAGGTGAGAAAGGATTAGGAAGAGAGAGTGGATAAACAATTCACAAAGAAACCATGGGGGATATATGTATGCCTCCCAAATATGCAAGAAAGTCTAGAAGATTTAGCATCTTTGCTTGGAAGTGTTTGCACAGGTATTTTTATACCCAAAGTACACTCCAAAGAATTTTTCCTCAGGTAGTTGCTTTCTGTTGGCAAGCATCTTTGTGTACATGTGGAGGTGGAGTATTCATCACATACCTGTGCTTCATATTTCGGCATTTCAGTAAAAAGATTACAAAGCTTTTATGCAGCATTAGGAGATAATTTGCTCAATTAAACACACTTCTCTCAGTTTCCCCGATGATTCTTCGACTTCATAAATTCTACCGCACTGGACCAGCTCGTCTCATCCCCCACAAGGAGAGAGAGCATTCTGGACTTGGTTCTCACCAACATGGGTGACCAATGCACCACTCCCAGTACATTGTCCCCAGTGAGATCACATCATAGGCCTGTCTCACTTTACGTTTCTATCCCAACCAACCCCCCGTCCCCCCAGCCATAACCAGGCAAAAAAACTTCTCAAATGCTGAATACAACCTCCTAAGGGTGGGTATCAGTAGCGTTACACCTCCACCCACCAGTGCCAATGCAGTATAATAGCACCTGTACAACTGCATGGACCCAGCCATACTCAACATAACTAAAACCTGCTCCTCAAGGAAACAAACCTGTTTGGTGGACATCCTCTATCAACAGGCTTTACAACAAAAGGAAGACACTGTTGCCCAAGGGCAAAAAGGAATAAATTCCAAATTGGGAAAAACTCCCTCAGCCTCAACAAGCAAATTAGATTACTAGCAAAAACCTCCAAAGCCAATTACAAATTGAAACTAGACTCCAAAACAAAGGGAAACAACAAAGCCTTCTTCAGTTATGCCAGGAACCTCCATGGCAGAGCCTCCATGGCAGAGCCCAGGTTTGTTCCTAATTAGTACTCAACGGTACCACTTACACTGATCCTGTGGACTTTTAGGTTCAGTGCAAACGTCACCCCCCTAATCCCTCAAAGGCCCATTCAACATCCTCAATACTTACGTATCTCACATCTCTGTAGATAAACTGTTAAAAGCCCTATCCAAGGCAAAGAAAGTACAGTTGTGTACACTTACCAAGTCATCACATTTGGATTATCTGCCTGCAGGTAGCCCTCAGCCGGCCTGAATACCAGAGTCTTCGGATTTCTGCATCGGATGCTGTCACTTCTTCCATGACGTCAGGTCATCAGGGGTATAAAACATGCAGTCGACGCCATTACATCAGTTTTTCTTGCTGCAGATGTCAGGTGCCCCCACAATAGGAAGCAATTATATGGTATGGAACACCCCCAGCAAAAAAGCAAATACACATGTTATAATATATGCCAAACAAGAAGGAAAGGTAAAAGTCAATAGAAGTCAGGGAGCTGGAGGGGTAACCAGGACTGCAATAGTGAATACATTCGAACATCTACATTTATGGTAAGTGCACACAACTGTACTATGTTCTTCGTGTTTCACTGTTGCAGTCATCACATTTGGGTTGATTCCAAAAGCTAAGGAAGGGTGGAGGTAGTTAAATTGTTGGAGTGTACAGACCACCATAGTCAAGTGCAGATAACTTACAGGAATTCATACATTTCTTACATGAAATTCAGGAGGGAAGAATAATATTAGCTGGGGACTTAATTTACCAGAAACAGACTGGAATAATATTGATTCAATACAACGTTAGTAAAGAAATTATTCACAGAGTATATGCAGGAAAGTACAGTTGTGTACACCTACCATAAATGTAGATGTTAGAGTGTCTTCACTGTTGCAGTCATGACTGTAGGGGTTCTCCCCTGCCGGCAGGCAGCCCTCGGTCGGCCAGAATCCCAAAGTCTGGGTCTGGCGTCGGTTGTTCAACTCTGCTCCCTGACGTCAGAGCGCCAGGAGTATAAAGCTGACAACCGACGCCATCTTCTCCAGTTTTTCTTGCCCCAGATGTCAGGAGTCCCAAAAGGAAAATGGTCCCAAAACCTTTGCAAATACACCTCAGAAGAATGGTGAAAAAAGGAACCACACAAAAGTAAAAATAAGAGGGGACAGGAGGGAGGGAAACCCAGACTGCAACAGTGAAGACACTCGAACATCTACATTTATGGCAGGTGTACACAACTGTACTATGTTCATCGTGTTTCACTATTGCAGTCATGACTGTAGGGTAGAATCCCAAAGCTGAAAGAAAGGGAGGTGGTCATAAAGAAGAAGGAGCGGCTAAAAGGCCCTGCAAGACTGCAGAGGCAAAGCCTGCCCTAGACTTAGAGTAGAGAGGCAAATTGTAGTGCTTAGAGAAAGTATGCACTGAACTCCAAGTTGCAGCTTCCAAAATGTCCTTGGTAGGAACTCCCCTGAGGAAGGCTGCAGAAGTGGCAGCAGCTCTGGTGGAATGAGTCCGTATGGTCCCTGGGATTTGCTTTCCATGGTGTGAATAACAAAATCTGATTCCATGAGCAATCCATTTAGAAATGGTTTGTTTAGAAATGGCTTTACCTTGGGAACTTGAAGCATAAGAAACAAACAATTGTTCAGATTTTTTGATGTCCTTGGTTCTGTTCAGGTAAAAACGTAGCTGTCGATGTACATCCAAGGAATGTAAGATCATCTCCCCTTTATTTTGAGGAGTGGGGAAAAAGGTTGGCAAGTGGATAGTTTGATTTAAAGCCACTTTGGAAACCACCTTAGGCATAAAGGTCAGATTAGTCCTCAAAGATACCCTGTCGTGATGAAAAATAATATAAGGTTCCACCGCCATAAGAGCTTGTAACTCTGAAACTCTCCTGGCAGAGGTTAGTGCCAACAGGATAGCGGTCTTCCAAGTTAAAAACTTGATGTCAACAGAAGCGGCAGGCTCAAAAGGAGGCAAGGTTAGTTTTTCCAAAACATAATTGAGATCCCAAGCAGGAATAGGAGGAGATCTAGGAGGCCTTAAGTTCTTAGCTCCTCTGAGGAACTGTCTCATGAGCTGGTGGGAAAAGATGGGAGGGTCTGTATTATAATGAGCAGAAATAGCAGAAGCATGAATCTTAATGGAAGAGAAAGAAAGAGACCCTTATGTAAGAGATCCGTCAAGTAAAGTAGAATTAAAGTAATGTTAGGAAGAAGAGGATCAGAATCCTGAGCCTGCATCCAGGAACAAAATCTTTTCCATTTTCCCGCATAAGATTTCCTAGTGCTAGGACGTTAGCTTCCAAAATGACATCCATGACCTGCTTGGGTAGGAAAGAAGAAATCAAAGGCCCTAGATTAACCAGGCCGCTAGGCTGAGAGTTCTGACATAAGAGTGTAGAACCTGACCCTGATGTTGGGACAGAAGGTTCGGAGACAGAGGTAAAATCCAAGGGGGCTCCAGGCATAGGTTTATTAGAGTTGGATACCAAAACTGCCGAGGCTAATTCGGGGCCAACAAGATTATGATCTTGGGTTTGTCCTGTTTTATCTTCAATAAAACTCGTGGAAGAAGAGGTAGAGGCGGAAAGGCATATCCCGAGAGGTTCCTCCAACTGAAGGACAGGGCATCCACTTTCCAAGCCTGTCTGTGGAATGTCCTGGTGCAAAAAATCTGCAGCTGATGATTTAGATGGGATGCAAAGAGATCTATGTGAGGACATCCCCATAGTGCTGTTATCATCCTGAATATTTTGGTGTCCAGCATCCACTCGTGTGGATCCAAAAGGTTTCTGCTCAAACTGTCTGCCAGTAAGTTTTGTTTTCCTGGTAGAAACTGAGCTTGAAGATCCAGATTGCAAGTTAGAGCTGCGTTCCATAAATCCATGGCTAGTCTGCAAAGGGGGTAGGAATGAGAGCCCCCTTGCTTGTTTATGTACCACATAACTGTGGTGTTGTCTGTCCGTATTAGTAGCTGTCCTGGCTGTATGAGATTCCTGAAGGCCAAAAGAGCTTTCTGAACAGCTAACATCTCCTTTAAGTTGATATGCAGGTGCTTCTGATCCTTTGTCCAAAGGCCCTGCAGACAATTGCCCTGAAAATGGGCTCCCCAAGCATAATCCGAGGCATCCGTGGTTAGAATCTGAGAGGCAGGAGGTAGACGGAAGGGCTTCCCTTTGTTTAGAGCACATGCCCTGAACCACCAAAGAAATTCCTTTTGAAGGCAAGGAAGGACAGGAATCAGTATGTCCAAACTGTGGTAATGCTGAGACCATACACTTTTTAAGTACCACTGTATTTTCCTCATGTGTAGTCTTGCATATGGTACGAGAAGGATGCAGGAGGCCATGTAACCCAAAGCCTGCAGGAATTTCCTTGCAGATAGATGGGTTAGAGTTGCCAAGGCTTTGAAAGTTGAAGCCAGCTGTAATTGTTTTTCGGATGTCAGAAAAGCCATCTGGGTTGTAGTGTTTAGAAGAGCACCCAGAAAAGTTCTCTTGTGATGGTGTCAAATTTGACTTTTTTTATGTTTACAAAGAATCCCAGGAATTTGAGGAGGCTTTGTACAAAATGTAGATGCTGGAGTAAGACATGCTTGCTGTCTGCCTGAATTAGACAATCGTCCAGATAAGGGTATATTTGAATTCCCTTGAGTCTGCAGTAAGCTACTATTGGAGCCAGGCATTTGGTGAAGACCCTGGGCGCAGTAGATAATCCAAAGGGCAGTGCAGAGAATTGAAAGTGCCTCGATCCGGCCTTGAACCGGAGGTATTTTCTGCGATCCTGCCTGATGGGAATGTGTAAGTATGCCTCCTTTAAATCCAAAGTCACCATCCATGCATCCTTGGACAGCATTGGAAGTAACTGCTGTAGAGTAAGCATCTTGAATTTTGGAATCTCTAGAAAGGTGTTCAAGAACGATAGATCCAGAATGGGTCTCCATGAATTTTGCTTTCTTGGGACTAGAAAGAGCCTTGAGTAAAACCCTTTTCCCATCTCCGAAAGAGGTACCAGTTCTATGGCATTCATAGCCAAAAGAGCTTCCACCTGGTTTAAGGCCTCCGACCATTGATGTTTTGGAAGGTCTGGCCAGCCGTTTGGCCTTGGTAAAGTATGAAAATGGAATTTGTAACCTCTTAAAATCACATCCAAAACCCATTTGTCCTGGGTTATTAGAGTCCAATTTTGGTAAAAAAAAAAGAGGGAGTTTTCCTCCGAGAGGGGCTTCCAGGCAAGACGTTCCTGCAGCCCAACCAAGGGAGTCATTGAGTTTGTTTCCTTTGAGACTGTGGTCTGTCCTCTCCTCCCCTAGGGGTAGAAGCAGTCCACTGCCTTGGTCTATAAGCAGCCTGTGTTTGAGGCCTCCCTCTGGAGCGTCTAAATCTATGCCTTTGAGGCCTGAAGAGGGAAAGGACCAGTTTTTTGATGGCCAATTCCTGCTAAATTTAGGAGGCTGTACTTGTAAGAAATCTTTAACTGTTTGCATGAATTTCGCCTTATCCTCCATCTTTTTAATCACCTCTTCAGCTTTAGATCCAAACAAAACATTATGCTGAACAGGAGCATCCAATAATTCAGCCTTTACTTGTTCAGGTAAATTCTGTTCCTTTAGCCATGCATGTCTTCTAATGACTGTGCCAGAGGCCGCAGCCCTACAAGAAGCCTCCAAGGCATCAAATCCACAGTGTAAAACATGCTTCCCAACTTGTTCAGAGGCATGCAATAAGTCATGTAATTCTTTATCCTCTGCACAGGCAGAAATGGAAGTAAATTTTTGTTTTAAGACAGATAAGAGAAATTGCTGATATTTAAGCATATGAAACTGACAGTTTAAAGCCCTAATGGACAAAGTAGCAGAAGTGTACACCTTTTTGCCCCATCTTTCTAAGGCTCGAGAATCCTTTTCATCAGTAGGAATAGGATTTTTGGCAGTAGCGGCCTTAACACCCTTAGGACCCTGAGAAATGGTTTCAGGGTCAGCAGTAGGATTCTTGTATAAAAACTGATGGGAATCAGGAACCCTGTGGTACCTATCAGGCTTAACAGGAGCAGGAGGAAAAGAATCGGGGGTTAAATTAGCCTCTGAAAAGGCATCATCCACAATATCCAAAACAGGAGGAATAGCCAGGGGTCTATGTTGGGGTAGAAGAAGAAATGCCCTCAGTCTTTTCTTGGATTCTGAATACTCCTGTCCCTCCCAGTGGAAATGTTCCCTCATTTCATGCAGAGTTTCCCCAAAAGAAAAATCCTCAGGAGGAGAAGCTGAAGGAATGGATTCTTCCGCATCAGAATTCTCATAAGGAGGGAAAGAATATTCCTGATCAGAAGAAGAAACTGAGTAAACAGAAGCCTGATCAGAGGAATCATAATAATCATAATAAACATCCTGCCTTGGCCTTTTGTCTGGAGGGGGATGAGAACCCCTAATCATTGTGAGTAAATCCTCCACCATCTTGAGTAACTGTTTCTGTGACTTGGGAGCCAGGTCAGAAGAGGCCTGTGCTGAAGTCTTTGATTTAGAAGGAGTCTTTGCCTTTGTCTTAGGCTTTGCCTTTACTTGAAGCTGAGTAGGCCTGAAAACCCCTTCGGAAGCCGGTACCTGCACAGCGGCTCCGGACCCATCCGAAGGAGCATTGCCCGAAGGTCCTGCAACAGAGATATTTAAAGGCCTGGTTGGCTCCTCATGAGAGTCCGTTTCGGCCATCGGTTCTGAAATGGCTGACGACAGGGGCTGCAAAAGCACCTCACTGACGACGGCCGAACCTGAAGCTGGCTCCACATGTGCGCTATCATCAGATTTGGACCTCGGAGGCCTGTCTTTATCCTTGCGACGCTTGTGAACTCCAGTAGATGGAACCGTGACAGACGACATTTTGTAGTTAAAGCGCCTACCAAAGTAATGAAAAGCAAAATCGTACCTTCGCTTGATTGTACGCTGATTGAATCTAGCACAAAACCGACAACTAGCTACGTCGTGGTCAGGGCCTAAGCAAGGAATACAGTAAGAATGAAAATCCTTACGAGGTATTTGCTTCCCACATGAAATACAATTATTAACTTTTTCTGACATCGGAGTGGAGAAAGAAAAAAGTTTCCCCAACGGGGTACTTAGCTTTGAGAGGAGAAAAAAGTCTTCGGACTGAAGTAAGTAGAAATATTCATCAGGAGTCTACCGACCGGCACTTGCGAACTGCTATCACCGCACGGCAAGAAAGACTGGAGAAGATGGTGTCGGTTGTCAGCTTTATACTCCTGGCGCTCTGACGTCAGGGAGCAGAGTTGAACAACCGAAGCCGGACCCAGACTTTGGGATTCTGGCCGACCGAGGGCTGCCTGCCGGCAGGGGAGAACCCTACAGTCATGACTGCAACAGTGAAACATGATGAACATCAACAAATGCTTCAGATTGTAAAAAAAACTACCAGGGGACAGAATATACTAGATATTGTTTGTGTTCCTAAAGAAATTACTGTAACTTCAAGTCAAGTTTTACCACCATTGATGTGCAGAGATCATGGGGTCATAAAGGTTCATTTGTTGCTAGATAATTCTGCCAAACTGAAATCTAAGCCAATGCACAGAAGGTTAATTGCAGATTATAGGGAGGCAAAAAAGTTGCTATATAAAACTAACTGGAGTGAGGTTTTCAGTGGAAAAACTGCAGATGGAATATGGAAAGTTTTGAGAGAGAAATTGTTAGAGTGCAAAAAGTCAAAAAAATGTTTAACATCAGGATCTAGGCATGTAACACCAGGGGGGTATATTTCCATAAGAACAAGATACCGTATTAAGGTGAGAGACAAAAAATAGAAGAAATGGAAGAGAGGTCTAACTACAACATTGAAAACTGAAATAAATAAGCTGGACAAACAGATTAAGCATAGTGTTAAGACAAGATCAAGAAATATTTGAAGAAATTTTATATAAAGATATTGAGCATATTGATGTTTGCAGATGACATTGTGATCAGTAGTGAGAGTAGGGAACAGGTAGAGGAGACCCTGGAGAGGTGGAGATATGCTCTAGAGAGAAGAGGAATGAAGGTCAGCAGAACTAAGACAGAATATATGTGCGTGAATGAGAGGAAGGATAGAGGAATGGTGAGGATGCAGTGAGTACAGGTGGCGAAGGTGATTGAGTTTAAGTACTTGGGATCAACAGTTCAGAGTAATGGTGAGTGTGGAAGAGGTGAAGAAGAGAGTGCAGGCAGGATGGAGTGGGTGGAGAAGAGTGTCAGGAGAAATTTGTGACAGACGAGTACCAGTAAGAGTGAAAGGGAAGGCCTACAAGAGGGTAGTGAGACCAGCTACGTTATACGGGTTGGAGACAATGGCATTGACAAAAAGGCAGGAGTCGGAGCTTGACGTGGCAGAGTTGAAGATGTTAAGATTTGCACTGGGTGTGACGAGGATGGACAGGATTAGGAATAAGTATATTAGAGGGTCAGCCCAGGTTGGAAGGTTTGGAGACAAAGCCAGAGAGGCAAGATTACGTTGGTTTGGACATGTGCCGAGGAGGGATGCAGAGTATATTGGGAAAAAGATGCTAAGGATGAAGCTGCCAGGTAACAAGAAAAGAGGAAGGCCTAAGATAAGGTTTATGGATGTGGTGAGAGGATATGCAGGTGGTTGGTGTGACAGAGCAAGATGCAGAGGACAGGAGGAAATGGAAACAGTTGATCTGCTGTGGTGACCCCCAACGGGAGCAGCCGGAAGAAGGTTGAGCATATTAGGAAACCTTTTTATAGATGCATAAGATGTGGAAGGAGTAATGATAAACACATTGATAAACTGTGTGCAGATTCTGAAATTTATTCTCAGACAACAGATTATAGATGTATTTACAAAATCTTATGCAAAACAGTTTGGCTCCACAAAAGGGATAGCAAGTTGTCCAAGTGACATCCAGGTAACCCCAGATACTGTGATCAAATTCGATTATATTGAAAAAGAACTGTGCAAACTGGATCCAAACAAAGTGGAGGGAAGAGACTGAATAAGTAACAATGATTTGAGAACACTTAAGCAAGAACTTACACAGTCATTACATCTATTATTCACTAGGTCATATAAATATGGGGAGATTCCTCAAGGTTGGAGACGTGCACTTATTAAACCTGTCTTTAAGGGAAAGGGGAGTAGGACAAACACAGAATCATATAGACCCTTAAGTCTACTTTCATGTTGTGGAAAAATAATGGAGAAGGTAATACTGGATAAGTTATTGTCAGAACTGGACAGGATGGGACTTGAAACCATATATCAGCATGCATATGTTGAAAATAGATCTATTACCACCTGTGACAGTGTTCTATAACAATATAATAACAACTATGAATGAAAAATTGTGCTGTGATGTGATTTATATAGGATTTAACTTCAGCATTTGATAGGGTCATGCACAAAACACTGATCAATAAATTAGTACAACTAGATATTGATGTACTGTTGATAAGATGGATAGCTGCATGGCTTACAAATAGGACATGGCAAGTATCACACACCAACTGGACAGGTGAAATCCTTGGTTACACAGTCAAGGTGTCCCACAGGGCTCTGTACTAGGCCCCTACTTGTTTAGATTGCATCTTTCAGACCTTACTTTTTCATCTGAGGCGTTCTACAGTAAATATGCTGACAACCTGAAATTGGGTAAACTGATTACAAGTGTTACAGATAAGGCATGTCGGCAAAATAATTTGAATAAATTGACCATTTGGGCACAGGAGAATAAAATGTTGATAAATGTATCAAATGTACCAAAAACTAAGCATATGAGATTTGGAAGACAAACTAAAAGGTGAATATTTGAAACTGTAGACTCATTTAAGGACCTGGGTATATGGGTAGATTCAGCTAAGAGTTTCTCTAATCATATCAACCAACTGGTTAATGATAGTTATAGAACTATAGGTTATATAAAAAGATTTATAAAGTGTAGGAAATCAAACATAATGAAGTCATTGTTTGTTAGTTACATTAGACCCAAACTTGAGTATGTAATAACAATATGGAAACCCTATAGGAAAACAAGAAAGAATAAACTGGAAAGGGTACAGCGGAAATATACTAAGGGCAACCATGGATGTGAAAATCTAACTTATGAAAGACTAAAATATCTGAACTTGTACAGTGTCTCTTACAGATATTTAAGAGGAGATCTTATTCAGGTATACAAGGCATTTAGAGACAGCTACCTCTGGGAATGTTTGGGGTTATCAAAAAGTACTAGAGAATCAGATAACCTATGTAGAAGATTCTATAGAATGAGAAGTGTACTGATTAGCTGATGCTTGGAACAGACTACCAAATTACATTAAAGCAAGTACTAGTTTAGATATTTTTAAGAACAGCCTGGGCATTTATTATGGGAAGAAGTTTTTTGGCATATTGGCAAGCTAGAAGGGCTTTAATGCCCATCCTTGAAACATTTGTATGTATGTAAAGAGTATTAGGGCTAGCAATCAGTCCTTGTAAGACTGCTGTGGCACATCCAGCTCTGGATTTAGAAAAGATAGGCAGGTGGTAATGCTTGGTGAAAGTATGTACAGAGCTCCAGGTTGCAGCTTCGAGGATGTCCCTGGTAGGGATTCCTCTGAGAAATGCAGTAGAGGTAGATGCAGCCCTGGTGGAATGTGTTCTTATCCCCAGTGGAGTAGGTTTTCCATGATGTTTGTAGCAGAAATGGATGCAGTGTGCTATCCATTTGGAAATGGTTGGCTTTGAAATGGCCTTCCCCTCTGCCCCTGCAGCAAAGCTAACTAGCAGCTGGTCAGATTTTGAGAGCCTTAGTCCTGTCCAAATAGAAACGAAGCTGTTTGTGCACGTCCAGAGAATGCAGTATCCTTTCCCCCTTATTTTGAGGGTTAGGGAAAATGGTAGGGAAATGAATGGACTGGTTTAGAGCCATACTAGACACAACCTTGGGCATAAAGGATGGATTAATCCTGAGGCAAACCATGTCAGCATGGATGATAATAAAGGGATCCACTACCATGAGGGCCTGCCGTTCAGACACTCGTCTTGCTGAAGTGATGGCTAGAAGTAAGGCTGTTTTCCAAGAAAGGAATTTCACCTCTGCTGTAGCAGCTGGTTCAAAAGGGGGGGAGGAGTGAGCTTTTCCAATACAAAGTTAAGGTCACAGGCTAGAGTGGGAGCTCTCCTGAGGGGTCTTGCATTTTTGGCCCCTCTAAGGAATCGTTTTAGCAGAGGATGGGAGAAGAGGGGTGGCTCAGTATTATAATGTGCTGAAATGGCAGGGGCATGAATCTTAATTGAAGAGAAAGATAGGCCTTTGTGGAGCATTAAGTAATCTAGAATATGAGGTAAGTTGGGCACGGTTGTGCCCATCCTCTGAGCCTGGCTCCAGGAACAGCATCTTTTCCACTTTTTTGAATAGGATTTTCTAGTACTAGGTCTTCTTGCCTCAAGAATGACATTGAGCACCTGCTTGCTGAGGGTTGCTAGAGGTGAGCTCAGGGAATTAGCCAGGCTGCAAGGTTCAGGGTTTGAAGCTGAGGGTGCAGAATCTGGCCCACCTGCTGAGACAGCAGGGAAGGGGTCTGAGGCAGGTGCCATGGTTGCAGCACTGTCAGACTGCACAAAAGGGGGCACCAGTGCTGGTGTGGTCAGTCTGGGGCAATCAGTATTGTCCTTGGCTTGTCCTGTTTGATCTTTAGTAGAACCTTCTAGAGGATAGGCAGAAGGGGAAGGCATAAATTGAGAGGCTTTCCCAGGTAAAGGACAGGGCATCCACTTTCCAAGCTTAACAGTGGGTAGTTCTGGTGCAGAATTTGTTCAACTGGTAGTTCTGAGAGGAGGCAAACAGGTCTACCTTTGGTGTCCCCCATTTGTTCAAGAGCTTGAATATTTTGGGTTCCAGTTTCCATTCATGTGGGTCGATGAGATTTCTGCTCAAGTCATCTGCCAGTGAGTTTAGTTTGCCTGGCAGAAATTGAGCTTGCAGGTTCACTTGGTAGCTCAAGGCTGTGTTCCACAGAGCCATGGCTAGTCTGCAGAGTGGGTAGGAATGGGTTCCCCCTTGCTTGTTTATGTACCACATAACTGTGGTGTTGTCTGTCTTTACCAATAGTTGTCCTGGAAGAATAAGGTCTTTGAAGGCCGTCAGAGCATTCAGTACAGCTAACATTTCTTTTTGATTGATATGCAGGTGCATCTGTTTTGGGTTCCATTTGCCCTGAATGCACTGCCCTGCCATGTGAGCCCCCCATGCATAGACTGATGTGTCTGTTAGGGTTTGGGCGGCAGGGGGTAGAGTGAAAGGGAGTCTCTTGTTGTGGTAGCAGGCCTCTGCCCACCAAAGGAACTCTATCCATAGACATGGAATGATAGGAATCCTTGTTTCCAGGTCCTGATAATTTTGACACCATAGACTCTTTAGATACCATTGAAGTTTCCTCACATGCAGTCTTGCATATGGAATTAACATAATGCAAGAGGTCATGAACCCCAGGGCTTGCAGGATTTTCCTTGCAGATAGCTGGGTTTTTGTGGCCAGTAGGTTGTCAAATAAACTTGTTTCTCCGGAGTGAGGAATGCCATCTGGGAAGTTGTGTTCAAGCTTGCTCCCAGGAATATCATCTGTTGGCAGGGTACTAGGTGTGATTTCTTCTCATTGATTGTGTATCCCAGCAAGGTTAGAAGTCTCTTTGCAAATGGCAGGTGCTGCAATAGCAAGTTCCGACTTTCTGCCTCAATCAGGCAATCATCCAAGTATGGGTAAATCTGAATATTTCTCCGCCTGCAAAATGCAATGGCCGGAGCTAGGCACTTTGTGAATATCCTGGGCGTAGTAGATAAGCCAAAGGGAAGTGCAGAGAACTGATGATGCATGGAGCCCGCCCCGAAACATAGGTATTGTCTGCAGGATTCCCTTACTGGGATGTGTAGGTAAGCTTCTTTTAAGTCTAGGGTTGCCAGCCAAGCATCCTGAGCTAGCATAGGAAGAAGCTGTTAAGTTAGCATTTTGAATTTTGGAACCACCAGAAAGGTGATGAGAATAGACAGATCCAGGATAGGATGCAAAGAGGTTTTTTTTCTGGGAACCAGGAACAGTCTTGAATAAAAACCTTGTCCCCTTTGTTCTGCTGGGACTAGTTGAATAGCCCTGATACTGAGGAGAGAGAGCACTTGTTTTGGGGCCTCCGCCCACTGATTTGGGGGGAGGTCTGGCCATCCACCTGGGGTTGGGAGTGAGTGGAATTGGAATCTGTATTCTAGGGAAACTATGTTTAAAACCCATTTCTCCTGGGTAATGAGTTCCCAGTTTTTTGCATGCAGGGCGAGCTTTCCTCCTAAGGGAGCAAGTAGTTGAGCAGGGCTTGGAAGAGTTAAGGATAAGTTATTGTGCCATTTTTCCATATGCGGGTGGCTTACTACTCCCTGCTTTGGAAGTGTGAGCCCCCCACTGTTTAGATCTGTGCATACCCTGAGACTGAAGTCTTGGTGGTCTGCTGCTCCTAGGCTTGGGCTGAGAAGGCCTGGAAGGGACTAGAAAAGACCAATTCTTTGAAGGCCAATGCCTACTGAATCTAGGAGGCTGTACTTGTAAGAAATCTTTAACAGTTTGCATAGATTTAGCTTTTTCCTCCATCCTTTTGAGGACTTCTTCTGCTTTGTTGCCAAAAAGGCAGTCTTGATTTAAGGGTGCATCCAGTAAATTTAGCTTTAACATGATCTGGCAAGTTTTTTGTTCCTTAAGCCAAGCATGCCTTCTAAGTACAGACCCAGTGACAGAAGCCCTATAAGATGCTTCTAAAGCATCAAAAAGTACAGTTTTGTACCTACCATAAATGTAGATGTTCGAAGATCCACATTGCTGCAGTCCTTACATATGGGTAGTCCGCTGTCCTCGGTCGGCCCGAATACCAAGTATTAGGCTGACGTCGGTCAAGGCGCTTAAAACTGACATCAGGACGTCAGGGTACAAAAGCGCATGACTGACGTCATATCCTCAGTCTTTTCTTGCCCCAGACATCAGAAGGCCCTAACAAGAAAGGCCAAAGCCAAAAAACAGCAAAAAATAACCAACCACCCCTGCACTAACCATATTTACAATATGTACAACCCAAACCACACCACCACCTCTCACTACAGAGGGGAAGGAGGGAGGGTAAATTGGACTGCAGCAATGTGGATCTTTGAACATCTACATTTATGGTAGGTACAAAACTGTACTATGTTCTTCATCTCACATTGCTGCAGTCCTTACATATGGGTAGAATCGCAAAGCAGAGGTAAGGGAGGATGGCAAAACTATGAAGCATTAGGGGCTGCCAAAATGCCCTGCAAAATTGCAGTGGCAAATCCAGCCCTAGATTTAGAGTAAAGTGGAAGGTGGTAATGCTTAGAGAAAGTATGCACTAAACTCCAAGTAGCTGCTTCCAAAATATCTTTAGTAGCCACCCCCCTTAAAAAAGCTGTAGAAGTGGCAGTAGCCCTAGTGGAATGAGGCCAAATCCCAGCTGGAATCTCCTTACCATGATGGGAATAACAGAAAGCAATACAAAAACCAATCCACTTAGAAATAGTTTGTTTTGAAACAGGTTTGCCCTGAGAACCCAAAGCAAAAGAAACAAACAACTGCTGAGACTGCCTGAACCCTTTAGTTCTGCTCAAATAATATCGCAACTGTCTGTGTATATCCAAAGTGTGCAAAATCCTCTCCCCTTTATTTTGGGGGTTTGCATAAAAAGTAGGCAAATGAATAGTTTGGTTTAAAGCCACACTAGAAACCACTTTAGGCATAAAAGAAGGGTTAGTACGCAAAGACACCCTATCCTTGTGGAAAATTAAGAAAGGTTCAACCGCCATAAGGGCCTGCAATTCAGAAACCCTTCTCGCAGAAGTAATGGCCAACAAAAAAGCAGTCTTCCATGATAAATATTTCAACTCTGCAGTTGCTGCAGGCTCAAAAGGTTGTAGAGTGAGTTTCTCCAACACAAAATTGAGATCCCAAGCAGGAGTAGGAGCTCTACGTGGGGGTCTTATATTCTTTGCCCCTCTAAGGAATTGCTTAAACAAAGGATGAGAAAATAATGGTGGGTCACAGTCATAGTGAGCAGAAATCGCTGCAGCATGAACCTTTATAGAGGAGAAGGACAAACCTTTGTCCAATAACTCAGTAAGGTATTGAAGAGCAACACTTAAATTAGGTTTAGAAACATCAAAGTCCTTTGCTGTACTCCAAAATAAAAATCTCCTCCATTTATCTGCGTAAACTTTCCTTGTACTAGGTCTTCTGGCCTCCAAAATAACATTCAAAACTTGTTGTGGAAGCAGAGACCCTCCAGGGTTTAAAACAGAATATGCCAGGCTGTTAGATGTAGAGTGAAGTTTGACATTGAGTAAATGACTGTTCTCCTGAGATAGCAGGTGAGGAATTGAAGGCAAAGGCCATGGAGGCTCCCATACCAGACTTCTCAGTAATGGGTACCAGTGCTGTCGAGGCCAATCCGGAGCTATTAAAATCATGTTTGGCTTGTCCTGTCTGACCTTCAGGAGTACCTTTGGGAGGAGAGGCAGAGGTGGAAAGGCATACACGTGAAGATTGCTCCAATTGAATGAGAGAGCATCCACTTTCCAAGCTGTGGGATGAAACCTTTTTGTGCAAAACTTTGGCAGCTGGTAATTTAGTGGAGAAGCGAACAGATCTATGTCTGGAGTTCCCCATAACACTGTCAATTTCTGAAATACATGAGGATCCAATTTCCACTCGTGGGGATCCATAATTTGTCTGCTCAACACATCTGCTAAGGAGTTCTGTGCTCCTGGCAGAAACCTTGCCTGAAGATTTAGCTGTAAACTGAGAGCAGTCTCCCACAAAATCATTGCTTGTCTGCATAGAGGATATGAATGCGTCCCCCCTTGCTTGTTGAGGTTGGGAGGGTGGCCTAATGGATAAGGTGTTTGCCTTACAAACACAAGGTACAGGGTTTGAGTCTCACAAGGGATAATTGGCTAAGCTTAAAATGGCTCGCAAGGGCAGTTAGCTTAGTACTAACCTATGAACCTATGAACCTATGTACCACATGACAGTTGTGTTGTCTGTTTGAATCAACACCTGCCCTGGAAGAAGTAAATCCTTGAAAGCTATCAATGCAAATTGGACTGCTAACATCTCCTTCAAGTTGATATGTAAATGTTGAAGTCTGGCAGACCACGTGTCTTGTACCCATTTTCCATTTAGATGAGCTCCCCAAGCTTTGTCTGAGGCATCTGTCATTAAAATCTGACTCGCCTCTGGTCGGGTCACAGAGAATCCCTTGTTTAGGTGACATTCCTGAGCCCACCACAAAAATTCCTTTTGAATGAAAGGTATTATCTGAATGACAGTGTCCAAATCTTGGCAGTGCTGCGTCCATACATTTTTGAGATACCATTGTAGCTTCCTCATATGCAGTTTGGCATTGGGAAGTACCAGAATACAAGATGCCATGAACCCCAAGGCTTGAAGGACTGTCCTTGCAGTCAGCCTGGACTGACGAGACAATTGGTGGAAGTAAAGAGAAAGATTCTTTTGTTTGTCCGGGGTCAAAAAGGCCATCTGGGATGCTGTATTCAGTCTCACACCCAGAAAGCACATGTCCTGAGAGGGTACTAGACTGGACTTTATTTCGTTCACTGAATACCCCAGGCATCTTAACACTGCCATCACATACTGTAAATGATGAAGAAGTTCGTCCTTTCCTTGGGCCAGAATCAGGCAATCGTCCAAATAAGGATAGATTTGTATTCCTCTTAGCCTGAAGAAAGCTACCACTGGAGCCAGAACCTTCGTGAACACTGTGGGCGCAGTAGATAAGCCAAAGGGCAATGCAGAGAACTGATAATGAAAAGTCCCAGCCCGAAAACGCAGATACTTCCTGCAACTGAGCCTGATAGGAACATGAAGGTAAGCCTCCTTGAGATCCAGAGTCACCATCCAGTGATCTTTGCCCAGCAGAGGTAAAAGCTGTTGTAACGTCAACATTTTGAACTTGGGAATGTCCAGATATGTGTTGAGGATGGATAAATCCAAAATTGGTCTCCACGTGTTCCCTTTCTTTGGTACTAGAAACAGGCGAGAATAAAATCCTAGGCCCACTTCTGGCAGAGGGACAGGTTGTATGGCCCCTATTTGAAGTAGTAGAGAAATTTGTTTGTGAGCCTCTAGTCTTTGCTGAGGAGGAACGTCTGGCATGCCTTTGAATGGAGGCAAGGTATGGAAATAAAACTTGTAACCTTGGTGTATGATATCCAATACCCATTTGTCTTGGGTAATCAAAATCCAATTTTCCTTGAAGAGTGCCAACCTTCCTCCCAAAGGTGCTGCCAGGCAAGAAGGATCTGGCAGCTGAAAAAGTAGGTCATTGGGCCTGTTTACGAAAGGACTGGCCCCTGCCCTCACCCGAAGATTGTGCAGGTGAACTCCCTGTTCTAGGTCTGAAAGAACTCCGAGCTCTGCCCCTACCACGTCTAGATCTACCCCTAGACTGAGAATCATAAGAAGGATACGTCCACCCCTTAGCAGGCCAATTCCTACTAAACTTCGGAGGCTGAACTTGCAAAAAATCTTTAACAGCCTGCATAGACTTAGCCTTGCCTTCCTTTTTCTTCAAGACTGACTCCACAGGTGAACCAAACAGCACATCAGACTGCAAAGGAGCATCCAAAATCCTTGTCTTAACATGGTCAGATAAATTCTGATCCTTCAGCCAGGCGTGCCTGCGAAGAACTGAACCAGTGGCAGCCACCCTAGACGAGGCCTGCACAGCATCAAAACCACATTGTAATGAATGCTTACCCACCTGTTCAGAGACATGCACCAAATCTTGTAATTCTTTACACTCAATGCCTTCCGCCAGAGCATCCACCTTAGACTTCAATTGAGAAAGAAGAAAGTTTTGATATTTCAACATATGAAACTGGCAATTCAAAGCCCTCATAGCTAAGGTAGAAGATGTATAGACCTTCTTTCCCCATCTATCCAAAGCTCTGGCCTCTTTATCTAGAGGAACCGGATTTTTTACAACAGAGGCCTTGACACCCTTAGGTCCCTGACTAATAGTTTCTGGGTCCGCCCTAGGACTCTTATAAAGATATTTATGAGCCTCAGGCACCCTGTAATACCTATCCGGTTTCACAGGCGCAGGAGGCAGAGAATCAGGATTAAGTGAAGCCTCTGAAAACACATCTTCCACAACATCCTGAACAGGGGGTATAGCCAAGGGCCTATGTTGGGGTAAAAGCAAAAATTCCCTAAGCCTTTTCCGAGAATCAGAGAAGTCCTGACCTTCCCACTTAAAATGTTCCCTCATAGAATGAAGTGTCTCTGAAAAAGAAAAATCCTCTGGAGGAGAAGCAGAAGGAGTGGAATCATCTGCATCAGAATCAGAATAAGGAGAGTACTCCTGCAAGTCTTCAGCCGAAGACTCTGAAACATCAAGCCTGCTCAAAACTTCCCAACTCTGGCTCCACCCTAGGCCTCTTATCAGGAGGGGGCAAAGAACCTCTAATCAGAGTAATCAAATCTTCTGCCATTTTAAGCATGTGCTTCTTAGGCACAGACCCTGCTGAACTAGGAGTGACACCAACAGAAGCCAAACCTGGCCTGCCTCTGGGAGAAGCCTTGGAAACAGAAGGAGAGGGCCTAACCACCCTAGGAAGGGAGGGGAGTACAGTAACCTGAGAAGCCCCTTCAGCCTGACCTGCCTCAAGAGAGGCCACATCCTGCAAAATCAAAGTCTCCCCCTGAGACTCCAGAGAAGTCTCCGTTGGAACCACCGGTTCCACTGAAGCCTCTAAAGAACTGACGTCCGGAACGGACGACTCATCTTGCCTGGGTTGAACTGTTTTGTCTTTGCGCTTCTTCATAGAAGCGGGCGCCGGAGAGTCCGACGGCATATTATAATTGCACCGCTTACCAAAGACCAGCCTAGCACAATCTAACCTTCGCTTAATAGTGCGCTTATTGAACCTAGCACAAAAGCGACACCCGACAACGTCGTGCTCAGGCCCCAAACAAGGAATGCACAAAGAATGATAATCCCTATGCGGTATCTGCTTCCCACAAGAAATACAGTTATTCACTTTTTCTGACATCCGGTAATACACTGAGGCAAGAAAAAAACAAAATATTCCCCAACGGGGTACTTGGCCAACTTGGATTCGGTCTGAAACTCCGAACCTAACGGCACTTGCAACGCTGCTTCTGCATCGGACCATGCGGCAAAAAAGACTGAGGATATGACGTCAGTCATGCGCTTTTGTACCCTGACGTCCTGATGTCAGTTTTAAGCGCCTTGACCGACATCAGCCTAATACTTTGGTATTCGGGCCGACCGAGGACAGCGGACTACCCATATGTAAGGACTGCAGCAATGTGAGATGAAGAACATCCACATTGCAAAGTATGTTTGCCAACTTGTTCAGCAGAATGCATTAACTCTTGCAAATCTTTGTGTTCAGCACAGTCAGGAATCAACATAATTTCCTGTTTAATCCTGTTTAAGTAGTCCCATAAAGTCCTAATGGCCAAAGTAGCAGAAGTGTGTACACCTTCTTACCTCATCTGTCTAAAGCTCTCGAGTCCCTATCAGAAGGGATAGGATTTTTGGCAGTAGTAGCCTTAATTCCTTTTGGTCCTTGGGAAATGGTCTCTGGATCCACAGTAGGATTATTGAAGAGGAATTTGTGAGAGTCAGGTACCCTGTAGTACCGGTCAGGTTTCCTGGGAGCTGGAGACAAAGTGTCTGGGGTAAGGCTGGATTCCAGGAAAACACCATCTACTATCTCCAGAACAGGAGGGATAGCTAGAGACCTGTGTTGAGGCAGGAGTAAGAATTCCCAAGTCTCTTTTTGGACTCTGAATAGTCCTGGCTTTCCCAGCAGCAATGCTCCCCCAAGGGTATGCAAGATTTCACCAAAAGAAAAAGTCTTCTGGAGGAGAAGCAGAGGAAATGGAATCCTCTGCATCAGAATCCTCATAAGTAGATGAGGGTAAATCCTGGTAGGCAGAAGGAACAGGGATATCAGATTCCTGATCAGAAGAATCAGAAAGAAAATCAGTTCTAGGACTCAAGAGGGGGAAGGCTGGTTTCCCCTAATTAAGGTAATAAGGTCTTCAGCCATTCTAAATCATTTGTTTTTCAGGATATGGGCCTGAGAATGCGGTTTGGTAGTCTGTTTTCTAGGCGTAGTGCGAGCTTTAGGCCTGAGAAATTCTGTATTCTTAGCTTTAAACGAATTAGTCTGTTTAATATGAAAATCGGTAGGCCTGAATACACCCTCAGAAGCCGGTGCCTGCACAGCGGCTCCAAACCCATCCAAGGTAGAGACATCCGCAGGTTCCATAATCGAGGAAGCATCTCGCAGCATACTGGACTCCAAATGGGTCTCAGGAGAGGCTTGCGAATCTGTAGTAGCGGGTATCAGGGGCTGAAAAACTGCCAGAGTAATGGCGGACTGGCGACTAGCTTAACGGAAGCATCGTTGGCAGTTCTGGACCTATGCGGTCTGTCTTTGTCTTTATCCTTACATTTTTTCACAAGATTTGTAGTCTGATGGCTTAACGAAGCCATTTTGGAGTACGGAGATAGAGAACAAAAGTATTTAGCTACAAAAGTAGCCCGATGACGAATAGTTGGGGTGTTGAACAAGGCACAAAACCGACAGCGAGGGATGTCGTGGTCTGGGCCTAAACAGGTGACGCAGTAAGAATGAAAATCTCTATGAGGCATTTGCTTTCTGCAGGCAAGACAATTGTTAATTTTTCTGACATCAGTTAGAACAAGGATAAAGGATCCCCAACGGGATACTTCTTTTTGAAGACTTCAGGTCTGAAACTCGAAAACGAAAGTAGGCCGACCAGCACTTGTGAACTGCTTCTGCTTTGGGCACCGCACTGCAAGAAAGACTGATATAATGGTGTTGGCTGCATGTTTTATACCCCTGACGACCTGACATCATGGAAGAAGCGACAGCATCTGACGCAGAAATTCAAAGACTCTGGTATTCAGGCCGCCGGAGGGCTACCTGCAGACAGATAACCCAAATGTGAGGACTGCAACAGTAAAACATGAACATCATAGCTTCCATGGGACCAGATAGTACCATCTCCAGGAAGAACTAGCTTCACCATTAAAGCACCCTATTCAACCACAGCCCAAGTACATGCTTCAATCCAGCAGAGTAGAGAACTGCCATTGTCACCCCCTTGCACAAAGGTGGTGCCACTACTGACCATAGAAACTATAGCCCCATTAGCTTGACAAGTCTGATTTGTAAAGCCATGAAGTGTATTATTATGGATCTCATATGCAAGGACATAGGCAATCTCCAATCACCTGACCCCACCCAGTTCAGATTAGTGAAGGGCAGATCTTGCCTGTTGAACCTGGTTGACTTTGAGATGGTCACCAAGGCCATGGAGGAGGGAAAGTGAGTACACACACATCTTACCTTGACTTGGCCAAGGCCTTTGACACAATCCCCCACTATAGCATCACTGAAAAGCTAACACAACTTGGTGTAAATCCTTATTTCATCAGGTGGGTGGTCATCTGGCTCACCGATAGGACCAACAAGGTTAAAATAGCTGCCTCCACCTCCCAACAGCAAACCTGTCACTAATGGTGTTCCCCAGGGATCTGTCCTGGGACCCCCTACTGTTTAGCATCTACTTCTCAGAGGCCCAGGAAAAGACAAAAGGCCTGTGGCTGACCAAGTCTGCAGAGGACTAAATTGGGTGCTGTCAGACTCCCCAAATGATGTTAACATACTGCAAAAGGGTCTCACAGCAACACATGACTGGTGCCAAAGCCATGGCCTTAAGTTAAATGCAAAAAAAAAGTATCATACCATTTGGCAAAAGCACAGTCCCTACTGATTACCACATCTACGGCAACCACCTAAGCACACAACCTGTGGTGAGAGTCTTTGGTACTGAGGTTGACAATCTCACATTCGACCATCATGTAGCGGCAGCGGTCAGAAAAGCCTTTTACTTGGTTCATCTCATAAGTAAAGGGATTGCATCTAGAAAAAATTACCTCTCTGTACTTCTCCCTCATTAGGTCAATAAAGGAGTACAACACCCCATTTGTTATGTACCTTTCCAAACACCTGCACAAACCAGAAAGGCCACAGAAATACCTCACAAAGAGAATCCATGGCCTCCAATACCTGTCTTATGTGGGCAGGCTCAAATCACTACCACTCTACTCGGTATTGTACAGATTGCTCAGAGGTGATCTGTGTCTCACCTACAAGGCAATGTCGGACCCTGCCTTACTAGAGATGCTCCATATCAGTTAGTCTAACTCCTTGCGCATTACCTACTCGAAAGGCCTAAATCTAATGTGAGAAATCATCCAAACCTGCTGGAGAGACAGGTTCGTCTCCCAACGGCTGCCTCATCTCTGGAAAAACTTCCCATACATGTCAGAGTAGCTCACTAACCCTCTTCAAGTACAACCATCATTAGTGGATAGGAAAGCACAAGTTTGTCCCAGGGGTTCCACTTGTGTCCCTCATTGACATGGGCGACAGGTGCTGACTGAGGTTTCTTTTTTTGGGGATAACTTTTGGCTAGGCTTGTAAGGGCACTAGGGCCATTAGCTTAGTAACTTCCTATGATCCCAGCTGCTAAGCAAGATATACACCATCACCAACTGCAACACATTCCCAGCTACAGAGCAGCATGATCAGATTCTCAAGCCTGTACATCTATATAAAGATACAGGCAACTTTACTGAGGTTACAACATGCTTTAAAGTAACTTTCTAACTTCCAGCTGTATCAGGCAATCGTGGATGAACACACATTGAACTTTAAATTCAGATAGCCAATTCTTCTCCTTCTATCCCTTAACATTTTAAGTGCTCAGACATCCATTACCTGTACTGTGACGTTATAACAAGGGTGCCTCCTTCACGATGCTTCATCTGGAACTTTAAAGTTGCACCTCTGAATGTAGGGTCCCATTTCTCTGCACTTTTCATTGGTTTCCTCTGCTTCCTTGGTGTTCTCACTCTGCCTACTACATTAAATATATTCACTCCACTTTCTTTCTGATCCTCCAAAGGTTCTTGAGAAGGATGACCGTCACAGTCCGGCACTTCAGTTCTCTCATTCATATTAGAGTCAATTACATTTTCATAGTGCTGTACTTTGCCACTGTCAGGATTTGGCTTCTCACTGCAGCAACTGTTTTCACACACAATCTCTTCAGCAGACTTAGGGAGTTTGCCTTCCACTACTGCTTCACTGTGGCTGACAGAGTAGTCCTTAATATGCAAGCTTTCGGAACCAGACAAATTTTTACACTGCATAGTGATAAGATTAAGAGTATCCATTGAGCTACATCCATGAAATGCTGGTATGAAATTAAAATTAAAGGATCCGGAATAACAAAACTGTGCATTAGTCCCACAGGTAGCAGGTACATACTGCGTCTGCCATTCATCCAACTTTATGTCACTTTTACGTTGCTTCACACTTTGGAAAGCATGTGCAACCATGCCTTGCACACAATCCTCTGCTGGTGAGCACAGGGTTTCCATATCTTTCTGTGGCAGTAATTTAGCAGTTTCTTGCAAGAAGTACAGGATGGTGGTCTCTGGTACCTGAATGCAACACGTGATATCGCCAGAGAGAGATCGACTGGTGCCAGGCTCTGAGTGAGTTGACAAAGGACTGTTCTCAAAATTAGGCCTGCAGAACAAGAAAAAGAAATGACTGAGATACACAAATTTGAGCTACATCCACATTAATCTGTTATACAGCAGTTAAAGAACATGCTTTTCCTCAACACAATATATGCAAATTCAGCCTTTTGTCCACAATTGTGACTTCAATAATGAAGATATCTGCTATAACCAACTTCCCCTTAGTTGACCTAACATACGCTTAGGAGAGTGATACAAAGACCAAAATATATTCAAGTGAAGCTACTTATTTCTTATGAAAAAATTCATCTAATAATTTTTCATAGATTATTAGACAAAAACCTAGTTCCTGTATTAGAATTAGCATCTGTATGATGGAGTTCAAATGATCACTGCTGCATTAGCCTTAGCTACATGGGTTGCATCCTGCCAAGGATACAACAGTCAGCTACAAAAGCTTCAGGACACATTCCACATGGCCAAACTGTCAGGCAGCTCAATTTGAACTGATTAAGAGAAAAATCAGAACATGAAGCCCTTCAGAGCTTTACTGGCAAAAGAGAGAGGGAGGTGGAGCCTGAAAGGACAATGCTAGGAACAAAAAGTCCACACCCTGACATAAAAACAAAATAAGGAGGTTGGTAGGAGGGAGCAGGTACTGTAGCTGTGATCATTCAAACATATGTTATGCTAAGTTTACTTACACAACTGTACTTTGCTCATCATATTGGATCACTGCTGCAACAGACTTAGCTATATGGCTAGATTACCCTACCTTACTACATTTAGGAGGCACAAGGAGAGAAGAATACAAGTGCCCCTGCAAAATGGTCCTTAAAGCCTGATCTAGACCTAGAAAAGGAATCAGGCTTTGAGTGCTTATGTACAGAGGACAAGTAACAGCTTCTAGAATACTTCTAAAATCCAACTCTTTCCAATAAACCATAGATTAAGCCAAGGCCCTGGTAGAGTAGGCCTTGACCCTGCCTGGAATAGTTGTTATGGTGAGTAAAGCAAAAGGTAATTTCCCTAGACAACCATTTGGAAGCAGGCCATTTTGACACCGTTTGTTCCTTCTTACATTCACAAGAAATAAACAATTGATATGAAAAAAAGTACAGTTTTGTACCTACCATAAATGTAGATGTTCGAAGATCCACATTGCTGCAGCCCTTACACTTGGGTAGTCCGCTGTCCTCGGTCGGCCCGAATATCAAAGTATAAGGCTGACGTCGGTCAAGGCGCATTTGACTGACATCAGGACGTCAGGGTACAAATGCGCATGACCGACGTCATATCCTCAGTCTTTTCTTGCCCCAGATGTCAGAAGACCCTAAAAATAAAGGTCAAAACCAAAAGACAGCAAACAACCAAACCACCACCCTTGCACTAACAATATGTACAATATATACAAAATACACAATATGTACAACCCAAACCATAAAACCACCTCTAACTACAGAGGGGAAGGAGGGAGGGTAAATTGGACTGCAGCAATGTGGATCTTCGAACATCTACATTTATGGTAGGTACAAAACTGTACTATGTTCTTCATCTCACATTGCTGCAGTCCTTACACTTGGGTAGAATCCCAAAGCAGAGGTAAGGGAGGATGGCTAACTACAAGGAAGCAGGAGCTGCCAAGATGCCCTGTAAAACAGCAGTGGCAAAACCAGCCCTGGATTTAGAGTAAAGTGGCAGGTGATAATGCCTAGAGAAAGTATGCACTGAACTCCAAGTAGCTGCCTCCAAAATATCCTTGGTTGCCACTCCCCTCAAAAAAGCTGTTGAAGTGGCAGTAGCCCTAGTGGAATGAGGCCTAATCCCAGCTGGAATCTCCTTGCCATGATGGGAATAACAGAAAGCAATGCAAAACCCAATCCACTTAGAAATAGTTTGTTTTGACACAGGCTTGCCCTGAGAACTCAAAGCAAAAGAAACAAACAACTGCTGAGACTGCCTGAACCCTTTAGTTCTGTCCAAATAATATCGTAACTGCCTGTGTACATCTAAAGTGTGCAAAATCTTTTCCCCTTTATTTTGGGGATTTGCATAAAAAGTAGGCAAATGAATAGTTTGGTTTAAAGCCACACTAGAAACCACCTTAGGCATAAAGGAAGGATTAGTAATGATACCCTATCCTTATGGAAAATCAAGAAAGGCTCAACCGCCATAAGGGCCTGCAATTCAGAAACCCTTCTTGCAGAGGTAATTGCCAACAAAAAAGCAGTCTTCCATGACAAATATTTCAACTCAGAAGTAGCTGCAGGCTCAAAAGGTTGTAGAGTGAGTTTCTCCAACACAAAATTGAGATCCCCAGCAGGAGTAGGAGCTCTTAGGGGGGTCTTATATTCTTTGCCCCTCTAAGAAATTGCTTGAACAAAGGATGAGAAAACAATGGTGGGTCACAATCATAGTGAGCGAAATTGCTGCAGCATGAACCTTAATAGAAGAGAAAGACAAACCTTTGTCCAGTAACTCAGTAAGATATTGAAGAGCCACACTCAAATTAGGCTCAGAAACATCAAAATCTTTTGCTGCACTCCAAAATAAAAATCTCTTCCATTTATCTGCGTACACTTTCCTTGTACTAGGCCTTCTAGCTTCCAAAATCACATTCAAAACTTGTTGTGGAAGTTGAGGCCCTCTATGGTTCAAAACAGAATATGCCAGGCTGTTAGGTGAAGAGAATGAAGTTTGACATTGAGCAAATGGCTGTCCTCCTGTGACAACAGGTGTGGAATCGAAGGCAAAGGCCATGGAGGCTTCCATACCAGACTTCTCAGTAATGGGTATCAGTGCTGTCGAGGCCAATCTGGAGCTATTAAAATCATCCTTGGCTTGTCCTGTCTGACCTTTAGAAGTACCTTTGGGAGGAGAGGCAGAGGTGGAAAGGCATACACATGAAGATTGCTCCAATTGAAAGAAAGAGCATCCACTTTCCAAGCTGTGGGATGAAACCTTTTTGTGCAAAACTTTGGCAGCTGATGGTTTAGTGGAGAAGCGAACAGATCTATGTCTGGAGTTCCCCATGACACTGTCAATTTCTGAAACACATGAGGATCCAATTTCCACTCGTGGGGATCCATAATTCGTCTGCTCAACACATCTGCTAAGGAGTTCTGTGCTCCTGGCAGAAACCTTGCCTGAAGATTGAGTTGTAAACTGAGAGCAGTCTCCCACAAAATCATTGCTTGCCTGCATAGAGGATAAGAATCGTTCCCCTTGCTTGTTGATGTACCACATGACAGTTGTGTTGTCTGTTAGAATCAACACCTGCCCTGGAAGAAGTAAATCTTTGAAAGCTATTAATGCAAACTGGACTGCTAACATCTCCTTTAGATTGATATGCAGATGTTGTAGTCTGGCAGGCCACTTGTCTTGTATCCACTTTCCATTTAGATGAGCTCCCCAAGCTTTGTTTGAGGCATCTGTCGTTAAAATCTGACTCGCCTCTGGCCGTGTCACAGAGAGTCCCTTGTTTAGGTGACATTCCTGAGCCCACCACAAAAATTCCTTTTGAATGCAAGGTATTATTTGAATGACAGTGTCTAGATCCTGGCAGTGCTGTGTCCATACATTTTTGAGATACCATTGTAGCTTCCTCATATGCAGTTTGGCATTGGGAAGCACCAGAATACAAGATGCCATGAACCCTAAGGCTTGAAGGACTGTCCTTGCAGTCAGCCCGGACTGATGAGATAGCTGATGGAAGTAAAGGGATAGACTCTTTTGTTTGTCCGGGGTTAAAAAGGCCATCTGGGATGCTGTATTCAGTCTCACACCCAGAAAGCACATGTCTTGAGAGGGTACTAGACTGGACTTTATTTCGTTCACAGAATACCCTAGGCATCTTAGCACTGCTATCACATATTCCAAATGACGAAGGAGCTCTTCTCTTCCTTGAGCCAGAATCAGGCAGTCGTCCAAATAAGGATAGATCTGTATTCCTTTCAGCCTGAAGAAAGCCATCACTGGAGCCAGAACTTTTGTGAACACTCTGGGCGCAGTAGATAAGCCAAAGGGCAATGCAGAGAACTGATAGTGAAAAGTCCCAGCTCGAAACGCAGATACTTCCTGCAACTTAGCCTGATAGGAACATGAAGGTAAGCCTCCTTGAGATCCAAAGTTACCATCCAATGATCCTTGCCCAGCAGAGTCAAAAGCTGTTGTAACGTCAACATTTTGAACTTGGGAATGTCCAGATAAGTGTTGAGGATAGATAGATCCAAAATTGGTCTCCACGTGTTCCCCTTCTTTGGTACTAGGAACAGGCGAGAATAAAATCCTAGGCCCACTTCTGGCATAGGGACCGGCTGTATGGCCCCTAGTTGAAGTAACAGAGAAATTTGCTTGTGAGCCTCTATTCTTTGTTGAGGAGGAACGTCTGGCATGCCCCTGAAAGGAGGCAAGGTATGGAAATAAAACCTGTAACCTTGATGTAGGATATCCAATACCCATTTGTCTTGGGTAATTAAACTCCAATTTTCTTTGAAAAGTGCCAACCTTCCTCCCAAAGGTGCTGCCAGACGAGAAGGCTCTGGCAGCTGAAAAGGTAGGTCATTGGGTCTGTTTACGAAAGGACTGACCCCTGCCCTCACCTGAAGACTGTGCAGGAGAACTCCCTGTTCTAGGCCTGAAAGAGCCCTGAGCTCTGTCCCTACCACGTCTAGATCTACCCCTAGTCTGGGAATCATAAGAAGGATACGTCCACCCTTTAGCAGGCCAATTTCTGCTAAACTTTGGAGGCTGAACCTGCAAAAAATCTTTAACAGTCTGCATAGACTTAGCCTTGTCTTCCATTTTCTTTAAAACTGCCTCAACAGGAGGACCAAACAACACGTCAGATTGTAAAGGAGCATCTAAAATCCTTGTTTTAACATGTTCAGACAAATTTTGATCCCTAAGCCAGGCGTGCCTGCGAAGAACTGACCCAGTGGCAGCCACCCTAGACGAGGCCTGTACAGCATCAAAACCACATTGCAAAGAATGCTTACCCACCTGTTCAGAAACATGTACTAAATCTTGCAACTCTTTACAATCAATACCTACTGCCAGAGCATCAACCTTAGACTTTAATTGTGAAAGGAGATAGTTTTGATATTTCAACACGTGAAACTGGCAATTCAAAGCCCTCATAGCAAGAGTGGAAGAAAGTACAGTTTTGTACCTACCACAAATGTAGATGTTCGAAGATCCACATTGCTGCAGTCCTAACACTTGGGTAGTCCGCTGTCCCAGTCGGCCCGAATACCAAAGTATAAGGCTGACGTCGGTCAAGGCGCATTTGTCTGACATCAGGACGTCAGGGTACAAATGCGCATGACCGACGTCATATCCTCAGTCTTCTTGCCCCAGATGTCAGAAGACCCTAAAAGGATAAGGCCAAAACCAAAAAACACCAAACACTCCTGTACCTAATATATGTACAATATATACAAATTTACAAAAATAGAACCCCACCCACACAACCACCCCTAAACACAGAGGGGAAGGAGGGAGGGTAAATTGGACTGCAGCAATGTGGATCTTCGAACATCTACATTTATGGTAGGTACAAAACTGTACTATGTTCTTCATCTCACATTGCTGCAGTCCTAACACTTGGGTAGAATCCCAAAGCAGAGGTAAGGGAGGATGGCTAAACTATAAAGAAGCAGGAGCTGCCAAAATGCCCTGCAACACAGCAGTGGCAAAACCAGCCCTGGATTTAGAATAGAGAGGAAGGTGGTAATGCTTGGAGAAAGTATGCACTGAACTCCAAGTAGCTGCCTCCAAAATATCCTTAGTTGCCACCCCCCTTAGAAATGCTGTTGAAGTGGCAGTAGCCCTCGTGGAATGAGGCCTAATCCCAGCTGGAATCTCCTTGCCATGATGGGAATAACAGAATGCAATGCAAAACCCAATCCACTTAGATATAGTTTGTTTTGACACAGGCTTGCCCTGGGAACTCAAAGCAAAAGAAACAAACAACTGCTGAGACTGCCTAAAATCCCTAGTCCTGCTTAAATAATAGCGCAACTGCCTGTGTACATCTAAAGTGTGCAAAATCTTTTCCCCCTTATTTTGGGGATTTGCATAAAAAGTAGGCAAATGAATAGTTTGGTTTAAAGCCACACTAGAAACCACCTTAGGCATAAATGAAGGATTAGTACGTAATGATACCCTATCCTTATGAAAAATCAAAAAAGGCTCAACCGCCATAAGGGCCTGCAATTCAGAAACCCTTCTTGCAGAAGTAATGGCCAACAAAAAAGCAGTCTTCCATGACAAGTATTTCAATTCAGCAGTAGCCGCAGGCTCAAAAGGTTGTAGAGTAAGTTTCTCCAACACAAAATTGAGGTCCCAAGCAGGAGTAGGAGCTCTACGTGGGGGTCTTATATTCTTTGCCCCTCTAAGAAATTGCTTGAACAAAGGATGAGAAAACAATGGTGGGTCACAATCATAGTGAGCTGAAATTGCTGCAGCATGAATCTTAATGGAAGAGAAAGACAAACCTTTGTCCAATAACTCAGTAAGATATTGAAGAGCCACACTCAAATTAGGCTCTGAAACATCCAAATCCTCCTTTGCTGCACTCCAAAATAAAAATCTCTTCCATTTTTCTGCGTACACTTTACGTGTACTAGGCCTTCTGGCTTCCATAATCACATTCAAAACTTGTTGAGGAAGTTGAGACCTGCTGTGGTTCAAAACAGAATATGCCAGGCTGTTAGATGAAGAGAGTGAAGCTTGACATTGAGGAGATGACCGTCCCTCTGAGACAAAAGGTGTGGAATTAAAGGTAAAGGCCATGGAGGCTTCCTTACCAGATTCCCCAGTAATGGGTACCAGTGTTGCCGAGGCCAATCTGGAGCTATCAAAATCATCCTTGGCTTGTCTTGTCTGACCTTTAGGAGTACCTTTGGGAGGAGAGGCAGAGGTGGAAAGGCATACACATGAAGATTTTCCCAACTGAACGAAGAGCATCCACTTTCCAAGCTGTGTGATGAAACCTTTTCGTGCAAAACTTTGGCAGCTGGTGGTTTAGTGGAGAAGCGAACAGATCTATGTCTGGAGTTCCCCAGGACACTGTCAATTGTCGAAATACATGAAGATCCAGTTTCCACTCGTGGGGATCCATGATTTGCCTGCTTAACACATCTGCTAAGGAGTTCTGTGCTCCTGGCAGAAACCTTGCCTGTAGATTTAGCTGCAAGCTGAGCGCAGTCTCCCACAAAATCATTGCTTGCCTGCATAGAGAATAAGAATGTGTTCCCCTTGCTTGTTGATGTACCACATGACAGTAGTGTTGTCTGTTAGAATCAACACCTGCCCTGGAAGAAGTAACTCCTTGAAAGCCATTAATGCAAACTGGACTGCTAACATCTCCTTCATGTTGATATGTAGATGCTGTAGTCTGGCAGGCCACTTGTCTTGTATCCACTTTCCATTCAGATGAGCTCCCCAAGCTATGTCTGAGGCATCTGTCGTTAGTATCTGACTCGCCTCTGGCCGGGTCACAGAGAGTCCCTTGTTTAGGTGACATTCCTGAGCCCACCACAAAATTCCTTTTGAATGCAAGGTATTATTGGAATGACAGTGTCCAAATCCTGGCAGTGCTGTGCACATACATTGTTTAGATACCATTGCAGCTTCCTCATATGCAGTTTGGCATTGGGAAGCACCAGAATACAAGATGCCATGAACCCTAATGCTTGAAGGACTGTCCTTGCAGTCAGCACGGACTGATGAGATAGTTGATGGAAGTAAAGGGATAGACTCTTTTGTTTGTCCGGGGTTAAAAGGCCATCTGGGCTGCTGTATTCAGTCTCACACCCAGAAAGCACATGTCTTGAGAGGGTACTAGACTGGACTTTATTTCGTTCACAGAATACCCCAGGCATCTTAGCACTGCTATCACATATTCCAGATGCTGAAGAAGCTCGTCCTTTTCTTGAGCCAGAATCAGACAGTCGTCCAAGTAAGGATAGAGTTGTATTCCTTTTAGCCTGAAAAAAGCTACAACTGGAGCCAGAACTTTTGTGAATACTCTGGGCGCAGTAGATAAGCCAAAGGGCAATGCAGAGAACTGATAATGTGAATTTCCAGCTCGAAAACGCAGATACTTCCTGCAACTGAGTCTGATAGGCACATGAAGGTAAGCCTCCTTGAGATCTAAAGTTACCATCCAGTGATCTTTGCCCAGCAGAGGTAAAAGCTGTTGTAACGTCAACATTTTGAACTTGGGAATGTCCAAATAAGTGTTGAGGATAGACAAATCCAAAATTGGTCTCCACGTGTTCCCCTTTTTGGTACTAGGAACAGGCGAGAATAAAATCCTAGGCCCCTTTCTGGCACAGGAACCGGCTGAATGGCCCCTATCTGGAGCAACAGAGAAATTTGCTTGTGAGCCTCTTTTCTTTGTATAGGAGGAATGTCTGGCATGCCTTTGAATGGAGGCAAGGTATGGAAATAAAACCTGTAACCGTGGTGAACGATATCCAATACCCATCTGTCTTGGGTAATAACACTCCAATTTTCTTTGAAAAGTGCCAGCCTTCCTCCCAAAGGTGCTGCCAGACGAGAAGGCTCTGGCAGTTGAAAAGGCAAGTCATTGGGTCTGCTTACGAAAGGACTGACCCCTGCCCTCACCAGAAGACTGGGCAGGCGAACTGCCTGTTCTAGGCCTAAAAGAACCTTGAGCTCTGCCCCTACCACGTCTAGATCTACCCCTAGACTGAGAATCATAAGAAGGATAAGTCCACCCCTTAGTAGGCCAATTTCTACTAAACTTTGGAGGCTGAACCTGCAAAAAATCTTTAACAGTCTGCATAGACTTAGCCTTGTCCTCCATTTTCTTTAAAACTGTTTCCACAGGCGCACCAAACAACACATCAGACTGTAAAGGAGCATCTAAAATCCTTGTCTTTACATGTTCAGCTAAATTCTGATCCCTCAGCCAGGCGTGCCTGCGAAGAACAGAACCAGTGGCTGCCACCCTCGAAGAGGCCTGTACAGCATCAAAACCACATTGCAAGGAATGCTTACCCACCTGTTCAGAAACATGAACCAAATCCTGCAACTCTTTACACTCAATACCTTCCGCCAGAGCATCTACCTTAGACTTCAATTGTGAAAGGAGATAATTTTGGTATTTCAACATGTGAAACTGGCAATTCAAAGCCCTCATGGCTAAAGTGGAAGAAGTATACACCTTTTTCCCCCATCTATCCAAAGCCCTTGCCTCTTTATCAGAAGGAACAGGATTTTTAACAGAAGCCTTAACCCCTTTAGGGCCCTGAGAAACAGTTTCTGGGTCTGCCCTAGGACTCTTAAAAAGATATTTATGAGCTTCAGGCACTCTATAATACCTGTCCGGTTTAACTGGGGCAGGAGGCAAAGAATCAGGGTTCAGGGAAGCCTCTGCAAAAACATCCTCTACCACATCCAGAACAGGAGGTATAGCTAAAGGCCTATGCTGGGGTAGAAACAAAATTCCTAAGCCTTTTCCTAGAATCAGAGAAATCTTGACCTTCCCATTTAAAATGCTCCCTCATGGAATGAAGAGTCTCTGAAAAAGAAAAGTCCTCAGGAGGAGAAGCCGAAGGTGTAGAGTCATCTACATCAGAATCAGAATAAGGAGGATACTCCTGCAAGTCTTCAGCCGAAGACTCAGAAGCCTCCGAGCACTGCTCAAAACTCTCAAGCTCAGGTTCCACCCTAGGCCTCTTATCAGGGGGGGGGGAAAGAACCTCTAATCATAGTAATCAAATCTTCTGCCATTTTAAGCATATGTTTCTTAGGCAGAGACCCTGAAGAACTAGGGGAGACCCCCACTGAAGTTAACCCTGGCCAGCCTCTAGAAGGAGCCTTGGAAACAGAAGGGGAGGGCCTAACCACCTTAGGAAGGGAGGGGAGAACAGCTACCTGAGAAGCCCCTTCAGCCTGGCCTACCTCCTGAGAGGACACATCTTGTAACAGTAAAGTCTCTCCCTGAGAATCCAAAGGAACTTCTGGTAGAACCACCGGCTCCACCGAGCCCTCTAAAGAACCGACGTCCGGGACAGACTGTTCTTCTACCCTAGGCTTCGCTGCTTTGTCTTTGGGCTTTTTAGACGAAGCGGGCGTCGGAGCATCCGACGGCATGTTGTAATTACACCGTTTCCCAAAAACTAACCTGGCACAATCTAATCTTCTCTTAATAGTGCGTTTGTTAAATCTAGCACAAGAGCGACAGCCAACAACGTCGTGCTCAGGCCCTAAGCAAGGTATACACAATGTATGGTAATCTCTATGAGGTATCCGTTTCCCACAAGAAATACAGTTATTCACTTTTTCTGACATCCGGTTAAATACTGAGGCAAGAAAAAACCAAAATATTCCCCAACGGGGTACTTAGCCAACTTTGATTCGGTCTGAAACTCCGACTTCAGAAAATTTCAGAACGCCAACCTGCACTCGCAATACTGCTTCTGCATCGGACCATGCGGCAAAAAAGACTGAGGATATGACGTCGGTCATGCGCATTTGTACCCTGACGTCCTGATGTCAGACAAATGCGCCTTGACCGACGTCAGCCTTATACTTTGGTATTCGGGCCGACTGGGACAGCGGACTACCCAAGTGTTAGGACTGCAGCAATGTGAGATGAAGAACATGTATAAACTTTCTTTCCCCATCTATCCAAGGCCCTAGCCTCTTTGTCTGCAGGAACCGGATTCTTAACAACAGAAGCCTTAACACCTTTAGGCCCCTGGCTAACAGTTTCTGGGTCTGCCCTAGGACTCTTAAAAAGATACTTATGAGCTTCAGGCACCCTGTAATACCTATCCGGCTTGACAGGAGCAGGAGGCAAAGAATCAGGATTAAGAGAAGTCTCTGTAAAAACATCTTCCACTACATCCAAAACAGGAGGTATAGCCAAAGGCCTATGCTGGGGTAAAAACAAAAATTCCCTAAGCCTTTTCCTGGAATCAGAGAAGTCCTGACCTTCCCACTTAAAATGCTCCCTCACGGAATGTAGAGTTTCTGAAAAAGAAAAATCCTCAGGAGGAGAAGCAGAAGGAGTAGAATCATCCACATCAAAATCAGAATAAGGAGAGTACTCCTGCAAGTCTTCAGCCAAAGACTCTGACACATCTGAAGCCTGCTCAAAACTCCCCAGCTCAGGGTCCACCCTAGGCCTCTTATCAGGAGGGGGCATAGAACCCCTAATCAAAGTAATCAAATCTTCTGCCATTTTAAGCATATGCTTCTTGGGCACAGTACCTGAAGAGCTAGGGGTAACACCTACTGAAGCTAAACCTGGCCTGCCCCTGGGAGAAGCCTTAGAAACAGAAGGAGAGGGCCTAGCCACCCTAGGAAGGGAGGGGAGAATAGTAACCTGAGAAGCCCCCTCAGCTTGACTTGCCTCCTGAGAGGCCACATCTTGCAATACTAAAGTCTCACCCTGGGAACACAAAGAAACCTCCGGTGGAGCCACCGGCTCCACCGACACCTCTAAAGAACCGGCGTCCGGTACCGACGGTTCTTCCAGCCTAGGCTTAACTGCTTTGTCCTTGCGCTTCTTCGAAGAAGCAGGCGTCGGAGCATTCGACGGCATTTTGTAATTGCACCGCTTCCCAAAGACTAACCTTGCACAATCCAACCTCCTCTTTATAGTGCGTTTATTAAATCTAGCACAAGAGCGACAGCCAACAACGTCGTGCTCAGGCCCTAAGCAAGGAATACACAAAGTATGATAATCTCTATGCGGTATCTGTTTCCCACAAGAAATGCAATTATTGACTTTTTCTGACATCCGGTAAATCACTGAGGCAAGAAAAAACTAAAATATTCCCCAACGGGGTACTTAGCCAACTTTGAACTCTGTCTGAAACTTCGAAATCGAAAAATCTCAGAACGCCAACCGGCACTTGCAATGCTGCTTCTGCATCGGACCATGCGGCAAAAAAGACTGAGGATATGACGTCGGTCATGCGCATTTGTACCCTGACGTCCTGATGTCAGTCAAATGCGCCTTGACCGACGTCAGCCTTATACTTTGATATTCGGGCCGACCGAGGACAGCGGACTACCCAAGTGTAAGGACTGCAGCAATGTGAGATGAAGAACATTTTAGCTCTGTCAGGATAGTACCAGAGTTGTCTGTGGACATCCAAGGAACAAGGTATCCTTTCTACCTCATTTTTAGGTCCCGGAAAGAAAACTGAGATGGACAGTTTGGATTAAAGTAAATTTAGATACCACTTTAAACATAAAAGAAAGAATTAGTCCTCAAAGACACCCAGGCCCTATAGAAAACGAGAAAGGGTTGACTCACCATAACATCCTGCAACACAGACACCCTTCTTGCAAAGGTCAGAGAAATCAGTAAAACCGTTTTCTATATTAAGAACCTCAAGTCAACCATATGGGCTGGTTCAAATGGAGCAAGTGTTAGCTTAACATCCCAAGAAGGAGGCCTCTTATGCAAAACTCCTTTCAAAAACATTTTGTCATGAGACTGTATTGAAAGAGGATCCATGGGCAGACATGCTGAAATGGTACAGCACAGTAACGCATATAAATATTTTAAAACCACAGAACTAGCCCTGTATGGGTGCTGGTTATGTTGTTGGCACCAATTATAAAACCTTTTCCATTTGCTAATATTTGATTTTCTAGCAGGAGGCTTTCTTGCCACCATTTGAACTTGCTGCATCTGCAGGTCCTCAGTAAACATGTGAGTAAAAGGAATTTATTTAGACCCCATCTTTCAGGCAGCCATCTGAAGTTAAATGTCATCGTGTATCAAAACACATCTGGTCTTGTGCGAGTACATCCACTCCATAACGAAGCTTGAGGTAATAACCCCTGGCCATCTCCAAAAGAAGTGGCAACCACAGTTGTCTGGGCCAGAAGGGATTCACCTTGGTGATCTTGAGGGATTCCTTCTGAATCTTCAGAAGTATGCTGGATATTACTGGGAAAGGGTGGAAAAGCATACAGGAACATTTCTGTCCAATAAAAAGGCAGGTCTTCCAGGAACAGAATCTTGCCAGTTGACTGCCTCTCTGAACAAAGAGGTCTACTTGTGGAACTCCCCACAGATGGATCAAACCTTGGATGACCCCTGATCTAGTTCATAGGTTGGTACTAGGCTATCGGCCCTAGGGCCTATACAAGCCTAGCCATAACAATTCCCTGGCTATTTTTCCCACACTATTTACTTCCCTAGACCCCTGTCTAGCAGGGTGACTGATGTGATCTCTGGGGTGAATTTCCTTTCTCCCATCCAGTCATCAAGTTTCCTTCTGAAGACAGCAAAGAGGTGCTCTGTTTGAAATGTATGGGCAGTCTATTCCAGAGTCTGGGGAGTCTCTGGGTCAGGAACCTATACCTCCAGCATGTTTTGTTTGTGATGGCAAGGTTTAGATCCCTGGAGCATGTGGCTCTGAGGGATTGGGATTTCTTTAAGTGTAGCATGTCCAACAGCTCTGGGTTTGACATGGTCTTGTATGTTAAGCAGAGATCGCCTCTGAGTGGACGATATGTGAGAGTATAGCTGGAGTTTAAGGCGGTCAGCATAGGGCATCTGCTTTAGGCCTGTGATTCTTTTAGTGAGGTATTCTGCGGCCTTTCCAGTCGTTGCAGATGTCTTGAGAGGTACATACCAAATGGGGGGTTGTTTTCTATAATGGGTCTAATGAGGGATGAGTACAGTGGGACAATGACCGCCTTTTTTATGGATGAAAAGCCCTTAGTGATGAGGTGTGCCACATAGAAGGATTTCCTGACAGTTGTGGTGATGTGGTTATTGAAGGTGAGACCACTGTCCACCTGTGTCCCTAAGTCTCTTATCACACTTTCGGTGTTTTAGTGTACTGCCACCTATGTGGTAATTCATGGGTACATGTTTTTTTTCCCCAAAGTGGAAAACTAAACATTTCTTGGCATTGAGCTTGAGCCCATGGCTCTGGCACCAAGTATCTGTTTCTGTAAGGCCCATTTGTAGAGTATCAACATCATTTGTGGATTCAATAATGGCTCCCAGTTTGCAGTAATCTGTGAACTTTGTTAGCCAGAGTCCCTTAGTGTTGGCCTGTACTTCAGAGAAGTAGATGCCAAACGAGAGGTCCCAGGACTGAACCCTGAGGTACTCCACCCGTCACTTGTCTGGAGCTGGATTTGGAGTCAGCTACTTTTACAATGTAGGTTGTCAGTAAGCCAGCTGGCAACCCATCGAGTGATGTAGGGATTAATGCCCAGCTTAGTAAGTTTATCTAAGATTCCAGAGTGGGGGATAGTGTCAAAGGCCTTGGTGAGGTCCAGAGAGGCTGTGTGGACTGCCTTACCCTCGTCCACGGCTCTGGAGACTGATTTGAAGAAGTCAATCAGGTTCAGGAGACAAGATCAGCCCTTCATGAACCCAAACTGGGTGGGGTCCAGTGTTTTAAGGTTGCCAATGTCTTTGTTTATAAGTTCCATGACAATACGTTCCATGGCCTTGCAGATTAGGCTCATCAGACTGATGGGGGCAGTAGTTCCCGAGATCCAAGGTGGATCCCCCCTTGTGGAGTGGGATAACTGTAGCTGTGCGCCACTCAGTGGGCATGAAGCCTGAGGTGAGGGTATGATTAAACATGACACTTAGGTGAGGTGCCAGTTCATTTTGTAGTTCATGCAGTACACAGCACAGGATGTCATCTGGTCCCATGGATGCTGTATTCTTAGCTTTGGAGAGTGCGTTTACCTGTGTGGCCATTACTGAAATTTGGTAATCTTCCAGTATTGAGATGGGCCATTTAGGGGGTGAAGTTAGCACTGAATCGATCTGCCTGGATATTGGCAATATCCTTGGGATCAGTATATTTAATGCCATTCTGTTGTAGCTCAGAGCAGATCTGAGCATTGCCATTTAGATTCTTGACAGTTATACAATGCCTTGTGGTTGTCTTTGGAATATTTGGCAATTTTATTTTCGTAACTAGCTTTCGAGGATTTTATGAGGGATCTCAGCTTCTTACCGAGGGCTGGTAAGGGAGTTTTTTGCATCCTGGGATTTTCCTCTTTTCTGCAACAGTTTCTTCCTTTTGTTGTAAAGTTAGTTTATGGCAGGGGACCACCAGATTGGCTTCCTTTTTTTGGAGGAGAGCATCTTGGTTCTATTTGAGATGGCACGATTCATGCACGAGTGGATGTGCTCGTACAGTGCCTTAGTGTAGGACTCAGCAGTCAAACTTTCAGTTCCCGTCTGCATGGGTGTCATGAAGTTTGTAACATCTGACTTGAGTAGCATGAAGTTGGCTTTGGAGAAGTTTTTTATGGAGGTTTCCTTTTGAGGTGTGGGGGTGAGAAGTGGATGTTAAGGGTGATTAGCTTATGGTCTGACCTGACCAACGAGGGGATGACCATAGGTGTGGAGCATCGATTTCCCATGTTGGTAATGACCAGGTCTAGGATATTGGAGCCCCTGGTGGGACTATGGATTAGTTGATCCAGGGCATTGGAATTTATGAATTCCAAGAACAGTTGGGCAAAGGTGTTGGTACACGAGTAGTTTTCCCAGTTAATGGCAGGGTAGTTGAAATCACCCAGTATTAGGGTGTTTGGCTGTATATTAATATTTTCCAGCATGTTTAGAAAGGTGTAGTGAGAATTGTGGGGGATCTGTAGCAAGCTACAATTTGGATTGCAGTCTTACCTAGTGTTAGTTGCACCTGGAGAGTTTCAGACGCATTGTGTTGGGCAACTAACCTGGTGGTGTGAATATCTTTGGTAAATATGGACACTCTTCACTCACGAGAGTCTGCCTTTGTCCTGCTCAGCTTGTCTGCCACATAGCTTTGCTCTACAACCATCTAACATTCAGAGTGAAATTGTGCTGTAAAGCAGTATCCCATGCTAACATGGCTAGGCTGTATAGGGGGTAATACCTGGTTTCCCCTTGCTCATTTATTTATCTGCTTTTCCTTGTGCTGATATTGTAAAAATGCATTTTGCCTCTTCTTGTCTTTTGCACCAATTTACTTCATGTGAATTAATTATCTAGCTAGCTGTTGGATAAAGTAGTGTATTTGTACACTCTAGCAACCATTTGTTCTCTCATCAAGGTCCGTGATTTTCCTCCTACTGTACTGGGAAGCAGCCTGGTCTGTCTAAGCCAAGGAAACTAGAGATTTCTGCATGTAGTTTTATTGGCTGGAGAGCTCATTTCTGCATGTAGTTTTATTGGCTGGAGAGCTCATTAAATTAGCTTATCTTGATTTTAGTGCCTTTATAAATTCTGAACAAAGGAGTGGCTCTTGGCTCATTTACACAACGCAAAGTACTTTTATTGAATAATCACACTTTTATGAGCTGTTTAAGGTAAACTGCTGTATCCATAACAAAGTTTATTTGTGGTAGCACTTCAGTCCTGACACACACTTCCTGTGCTTTTACATTAGGAGGACTGGGATTATTCATCTAGTGGCTGCTGCACTGTATTTTACTGCATTTGTTGCACTTTGGCTGTATTTCACACAACTTGCCACTTTTACTTAATTTAAGAAAAGATCCATTTCTGCTGTTTTAGTCTGTTGCGATTAATAATTAAGAATAAACTGTGCTACTTCTCACAGTTGCTTATTTAATTAAAAAAATACTTTTTTTTTCCGGTGTTCCATTGCACTTCTGTTGGCCGTAGTATAGACTGGATTCAGACGGGCTAAATTCAGTTCTATATGTAGACAGAGCACTAAAAATCAGGACGACTTTATTTTTTTTTTTTGGAGAAGCCCCCCCCCCCCGCACCCTCCTAGGAGGAGCGTACAGTAGGTCTAGCTTATTGAAGGTTACTGGTTCAGGGCTCAGTTTGACATAATTCATTGGTGCATGGATCAGTTGGAGCTTTTTCACTGGTTTCTTTGTATTAGCCGCTTTGCTTTCGCTTGCATATAGTGCACCATCACTCACCACTGCACAGAGATGGTAACTTTTGGCAGTTACAGACGCAAAAGCACCGCTAGAAGTATTTTCCCTTCGAAGCGGCTGCTATATAGCACACCAGTTTTTGAATAGCTCTCAGCTGTTCAGTGAGCCATCCAGCAAAGATTTTACCTCTTACCTATCAACATCAGACCCTACAGATACGCTTTTTTATAGACCTCCTATTATACACTCCTTAGGTTAGTCACCCTGAAATAGCTCCCTGTTTGATACCATCTTTTTCTCCTTATCTGCTGAGATACAAGGTTCAAACCTTGCATTATGGACGGTCAGTTTCCCCTCTGGTTTTCCTGCAGTCATGGTGGACATGGGTTTTTGAGGCAGTGTAGCAACTGCCTCATGTACACTGACAACCCCTTATTCCTAAAATCACTCAAGTACAATTTGCCAGAGATGCTTGCACACTAAGAATCTGGAATCACTGCACTCTCGCACCCAAAACAGCACCACTAAACAGGTTCTCGGTAAACACACCACGACTCCTAATCGTAATATGCACCCAACACAAACCTTTATATGCAGAGGTACTCTCCAGAAACCTTCCTAAACAAAGACCTCCAAAACACAAACGTGCTATACCTAACAAACATGCTACACCCAAAGCACCAATTCACATAAAAACACTAGCACCCATCTCACCAAATAAGCCCTTAACTCATTAACCCGAGTACAGACTCACAGTGCCTCTGTGCTTACATCCGAGCATGCTGCAAGACTATAGGAATTGCAAGCTTTTACCACCGGAGTACCTTCCACAGGCGTGAGAAACTGCAATGTAGACTTATAATGTGAGCAGCATGTAAAACATGCTGAAATCATAACCTATTTACCTTGTATAGTTATGATTCAGTGCGTTTTTACACGCTGCTCACATTAAACTTTCAGAAGCACATCAGCTTGTAAAGCGGTTGATAGTGGTGGCAGCCAATCAGATTCTTGCCATCTAAGCCACCACCTGCATAACACCTCCATCCAAACACAAAATGTCTTTTGTTCTCCCCAAATAGAGGGGCCAGCAGCAGGTAATTCCTTTTCTTTTTGCTAATATTTGCAGATTTTACCTGCTACTGGATCCCTCTATTTTGGGCAATGATTGCAAGGACAGATATTGGAGACACCTTTGGCGGTTGATAACAGGAAGTTCTCGTTGGTTTTCTTCTGTCTGGCCCAAGAACTGCTTTTCTTGTCCTTTAGGTAAGCTATCTGATGATCATAGGGTCATGGTTAAGTTAATGTGGGCAGAACAGAGATGGCAGTGTAACCCTTTTTTACTTTCCGGGAGTAGGAGTCACAAAAGCAGGAAAGTCATAATGTGTATGGGTCAAGTTTTACTTGCATAAATTTATTTCGGAAGAAGAAGATATTGCAGCTATTCATAACCGTAATCGTGGTGCTCATGAAGCAAAAATAGTTTGCTTCAAAAATAAATGTTTCTCCTCCGTTTGTGAATCCTACTCCTGGCTGCAGTACTGGTAAGTTATATTCTCAGAGGCAATCTTATTATTGGTATCACAGGCAAGTACTTGAGATTGGTTGCCTAGTGCAGACAATCTCCGTGCTTAGGTAGGGCTAAGTATTTCTCATAGAAGCAGTGTGAAGGCAACATATCTTCAGCTTATCTTGCTTAGTGAAATGTAACCTTATACATTTTTTTTTTACAACTGCAGACTGCTCATCTGTTCCCTGTTGTGGTAACCATCATGGTTATGTGAATTGGGTTGCCTGTTTTTATGGCATTCCATACCTTGTACGCCGATACCAAGTGACAGATTACATAAAGTACAGACATATGGTCACTTGGACACACAGCTGAGACTTTGGTGTAGGAATATATGTCATCATATAAAAGTCAGTCATATCGAGCGTGTGCAGTTACATCATGTTCCGTTTTTGCCTTGTACCTGTGCACCTGCTCACTCATACTTCTGTTGCACCGTTCTCTGCTTCCATTTCAGTTTAAAGGTACTGTTGTTAAGATGCGTCTTTTCATCACAGCACTGAGCTTAAATAGAGCCTTTCCTTGGCAGGTTGCCAGGTTCTCAGTTTTGGGGTCTAAATGGAAAATTGTTTTTTGGCTTGCAGAATAGTTTAAATTTGCTTTTTAAGACAACAACATTGACTTTTTTTCTCCTTAAAGTTAACTTTATCTGTGACAAAAAGAAACATTGAACACTGCGTATTTTCTGTTTTCAGCAAATCCACTATTAGTAAGATAACAGCTCAAACACTGAATCTAAGGCAACCATTTTTATAGAGGTTTCCATGAAGCTTTAAATGCATTTGTTGTTTGTAGTAAAATTGCATCAAGCCAGAAATTGAAGACATTCTTAAGAAAACAGTGGTTCAGTGGAGTGCAAAATACGTAATTCTGAGAGGGGAATTTCATTATGTTTGTTAACTGGGTAAGCTCGCTAAACAAGTGTCACTTGTCAGGAGCTACCTGGGAGCACTGACTGGTCAAGTGACTTACTCACCTTTACACAATAAACAAGTGAAGGTGGGTGGAATCAAGTGCACCCCTGACTACAGGAAGGATATTATTAATACAGGAAGGATATTATTAATTCCTGAGAGTCTTAATATTCTGTGAATTTCAGTGCAGCAGATAACTAACCGCTACTGTGCAGATATAAAGCTGTTCATAGGCAAGCACTAGACTAGATGCCCCTATGAGCCATTTTAAGCCTACCCACACTCCCTTTTTTGCACTCAAATGAAACCAATCCCATTTGGTTAGAGATTGGCCTTACTCGTGCCATGTTCAATATTTTATATATTGCCTCTAATGAATACAACTGGCATCATACCATAGACAATTTTAGGGGACCCATGCATGGGTATAAAGCATTTAGGAGCTGCCTCTGTCCATTAGTAATAGAAGATTTACCCCAAGACTGCCCCTTGTGTTTCCCATCCATAGATTCAAGTTGCTCTTGAATATGGACAGGGATGAGCTTTAAGAATAATAAAAGTTCATGATGCTTCTACAACAGCATAGTAAGGTGGCTGGGACAGGCGGAATTGCTTCATGTGGAAGCTGTTCCTAAGGAGGCCTATGTATAGCTTCTAAAAAATTGTGGTTCATGATGTATATTGTATACCAGAGGAATAGTTAACTGAATGCTCGTTTCAATGCATTCAGAAGCTATCAGTTATGACATCAGTATTTGGTTCTGTATTTTTTTGTCTGCTGTTTGATTTTAAGCAATGGACTGCGACTGGGATGAGAAAAATTCTTTGTGTTGATGTTTGTATTTTTCTTTAGATGGTAGTTGTATTTGGATTGTAAGGTTAATGGCTTAACTTTGCTATTTTGTTGTAGTTTGTTTGCACATGTGTTTTGTTTACTGTTTGCCAAGTAGAAAATAGCGACATAAGCTACGATGCTGTCAAAGTGGTATCAGCTGTGCTCATATGGACTGATCCTGAGTTTGTCCCATCAGTTGTAGTTGGGTGACTCGTATCCTATATTTTTAGTTTTTACTTTTAGAATAATTTTGGATGAGTTAACCCCACCCACTTTTGACATGATGTGTTAGAACAGTTCTACACTTGATCTTATAGAAGTTTAGAGTGGAACAGTTCCTGGAGAGGGGGTTATTTGTGTTTGGACAGATTTTGTGGCTTGACGGGGAACCCTGAAGTTGCAACTAATAGCAGATGTTTGAAAAAAATATGACTTGGAAAAAACCTGTTTACTCAACAGTTTGAGAATACTTTAAGGTTTGCCTCATTAACCTTCAGTGTTTTCATACACCTTGTTCCTGGGGGGTAGCAAACTCTTTGAAGGACGTTTTAGGTGCCGAGTTTGACGAATGCTGAACAGTGAATTATCATAACCATTTCAACAAATGTTTTAGAAAAGCTACTACTGAACAAATAAGATTGCATGTCTTGCTTGAATAGTTAACTGCACTATGTTTGGTAGAAAATGGGTAAGTGAGACTGCATCACATTAATAACGTTCTAAGCACACAATCAGTCGTGAGGGACTTGGTTGATAGCAGTCTGACGTTTGCCCACCATGTTGCCTCCATTGTGGGGGGAGGGCTTTCTACATCTCCTCAGCAAATTAGTGGAGTGGCAGTTCTTACCCTTTTTCTCTTTACATGTGCCCTTTCCGTGCCCCCTTGTCAGTTACTGGCCAGGCGCTTCATTTTGGTGCATGTTC
>NC_056743.1:1711869976-1711874976 GCF_019279795.1 Protopterus annectens | reverse complement strand
TCACTGTGGTCTTTTGTGCTGGGGGTGGAGGTGGGATATGTATATCCAGGGTGATTAGTTTGTGGTCATATCTCACTAGTGAGGGGTATACCTCCAGTGTGGAGCATTTTTGTCCCCATGTTTGTGATGATCAGGTCTAGTACATTATCTCCCCTAGTGGGAGAGGTGACTAGTTGTTCCAGTGCATTTGAATTTATGAATTCCAGGAACCTTTGGGCTAGGATGTTAGGGCTAGAATAATGTACCCAATCTATGTTAGGGTAGTTGAAGTCTCCCAGTATGATGGTATTTTGTGATACATTCATATCCTCCAATGTCTTCAGGAAGGCTGAGTGGGGTTCCTGAGATTTGGAGGTTGGTCTGTAACATGCTACCAGTTGTATAGCAGTTTTGCCTATGGTTAGTTGCACCTGTATGGTCTCAGATGCTTCATGTGTTGCTACTAACCTGGAGGTGCGAGTGTCCTTGATGGAAATGGACACTCCCCCTCCCTTTGTGGTTCGGCCTGGGTTTTGAGGCCGAAAAGCATGATACGAGGTATAGCCTGGTAGCGCTGGGGTGCTCTCAGGAGCCTTGAACCAGGTTTCAGTTACTGCACAGACGTTGATGTTCTCCATACTGAGGAGTGCATCGAGTGCCTGCATCTTGAGATTTAGACTTCTGGCGTTGAGCAGCATTACCCTTAGTTTTTTTCCATTTTTTTTTTCTAAGGAGGTGGGTTTGTCTTTTGAGCCTTGCCTAAAAAAGTCACTATGGGGGTGGCAAGAGCCTTAGCCAATATCCGGAAGCCCAGTGGCGACAGGTGCAAGCCGTCCCTTGCGAAGCAGCGTGGCTTGTCCAACATGTCATCCCAGGCAGACAAACATTGGATCCCCTTAGAATGACACCAGTACTTGAGCCAATTATTAAAGCTGATCATCTTGTCTTTGTATTGTGGCATCATTCTTGGTGAGGGCAAGATGCTGCTCAGGGTCAGGGTCATACCAGCCTGGGCTACATAATCAGAGAGCTCCTCTATGTCTCTTTTCATGTAGTCCAGGGAGGTACGTCTCAGGTCATTCACGCCAGCATGGACACTGACGGAGTCATATTTGTACTTGCTTTGGAGTGACCTGAGTGCATGGGTTATGTGGCGGATCCTAGCTCCCGATAGGCAGCTCACAGTCACCCTTCTCCTTGTTCAGCCTGGTAAGCAGGACAGTGTGCCTGACTATGGAGTCACCTATTACTAGTGTATCAGGCATGGTGTTTGGCCTTGAGGGCTGTGCTTGATTGACACACTGATTTATTGAAGTATGTGTTGCATGTGTTTTGTTTTGAGGTGATGGATTTTTGGATGTCTGCTTTGGGAGCCTCTGCTGTTTTGGTAAGTTTTTTTTATTAGAGCCTCCGAGTATGTCTCTGTTTTTATGGTTTGGTTTGCAGTTGTGGTAGGTCTATGTGGGACTGGGTTTGTTGTGTGTGTGGATACCATCTCCTCCTGTGTGGTCATGCCAGCCCTGAGTTGAGAGTTCAGCCTCCAGTTTGGCTATATAGTTGCATCTCTCACATGTATTTGTGTTTGTTGGGAGGAGGAGAGGGTTGTCTGTGTACATGAGACAATTGTAGCATTGTCTCAAGATACCCAGATTAACCAGCTGAACTGGAGAGGACACCAGTAATCTTCCACTCGACATGCTAGAACAGTATAAGGGAGTGCTGTAAGGGAAGTGGATATTCACAGGGGTGGTAGGTGGATGTAGTGCTTACTTAGTAGAGAAGTTTTGAGAACAAGTGCTAGGCTTATAATATAACGAGTAGTCTGATTATACTAAGAGTAGAGCTTCCTTAAGGGAAAATTTGAAGAGCAGTCTTGGCAGAGCCAGAAGTACTTTAACCGGCACTGCGCTATGCGCACAAAACCACAAAGCCGTGCAAATGCAGATTTTAAACAGGGAACTTCAAAATAGATAGAAATGGTCCAGAACAACCAATTACTACAGCTCTTGTGCTGAGGTCACTTCCTACAGGGACAGGTAGGCTGCTCAAGGCTCCCCACTCCCACTGGTGAGCAAAGAAACTTCCTTCTATCCAAGTACGGTAATGGACAACATAGGAACTACACCACAGCCCAGAATACAGCAACTATACCACAGCCCAGAATACAGCAATGCCTGTAAACTGGTCTAAACTAGTCGAGGAGAGGCGGGAAAACAAGGATTTTTTTTTTGTTTTTAGATAGAAACACACAGGAATGCAGAAACAGTAATAAATCAATCAGTTACACAGGCTAGCACACACAGGCTAGCACACTTTACTGGGCAGCCTCAACAGTTAAACAAACAAACTTTCGGTCAAATTCGACTAAACCGTAACTTTAAGTGCAGATATTAAAATAATGCAGCAAACAGCTAAAAAAAACAGTTTAAGCTTGTTTAGGGTAAGCTAGAGAAGCTATTTCATATATATGTACGTGTGTGTGTATATATACTCTAATAGTAACCAAGATAATTTATCCAGAAATTCTCCAACAATAAGAACGAACTATGAAGACCACACATCTTATTTTAACCAAGATGCCTCTACTTCGAATTACACTGGACATAATGTACCGTCTTTAGTTCAATCAAACACTGAAAGTAACCCTTTCATGACCGGAACTACAGATATGCCCACTCATTTCACTACATCAGCTTATGATAATCCTGACACCAATGCATGCAAGTCTAACATTTACAAACTAGAAAGACTCATTAAACAGTTTAAAAATATAGAATATGACATTCTATATTTAGATACCTGCATATTCCACTATAAATAGTCACACAAGGGCTACGGTTTACTGCATTTCCTAATAATGCTACTACAAATTCCAAACTATACGATGCCCTTAAAAACCTGTACAACAACATGGGATTGCAAGCATTACAGTTCATTAATGCAGATAACAAGGAAAGATTATCAACGCTGAGAGAACAAATTGACTGCCTTAATACAACCATTATCAACTGCTCAGACTTTCACTACTACGAACACTTTTACAAAGGTATCAATCAACGTGTTGACAGACATGTCACCACCTTGATTGAAAGAAAAAAACATAAACTACACAGAGATCTGTTCCAATATAAAAATCATATTGCCTACCCTGCAAAAAAGGTTATTAATTCTATACATAAGCCTAAAAAATATACATATTACAGACAATTTCAACCTACAAATAATTCTTCTTCTCAGAGAGTTTCATCAACAATCCAGCTTCCATTACAACAGACTAGCGATGAGTTCCGATGCAGACAGCAGAGTTAACGGACACACCCCCAACATTAACAACGCACATTACACCAATGAATTTCCCACTATCAGGGAAAGTACTACTACCGAAATTATGAATGAAAACCTGAATGAAAACCACAACGCATCTACTTCTACTGTTTTTTTGTCCCCAAACCACTTCATCCAACCCACGTTGAACAACAACCCCACCCTCTCAGTTCAGATACACACAGGGGACGAGGGAGAGGAACAGGTTTACAGAAAAGGAGAGGAACACGCAGATTTACAAACACTGGCAGCAGAATTATTACAAGAAGCAGTTCGCAGTTAATTTCCACATTTCCATCTACCTTATTACCATCTTCACAGTTAAACGACGACTTCAAAGATTTACAACAAATCAACTTTAATGTATTTAATCTTACTAACAGACAGTTTACACAAGAACATTATAAAATACTACAAAAAGGCTTTACTTTTATTCCAGCACAAAGAGCCCATTTACCTGATCTACTTTTAGATTTAAGGTTATATGCCAGAAAAATCAACCTGCACTTGCTACATAATAACAACCATGCTATGACAGCTAATGACACAGACATTTCAGATTCTTCTGAGGAAGATTCTTCTCAATTTACTAGTCTTAGACCCAAAAGCACTTATAACCCAGTACTGTCAAACACAGTTAATACTTTTCTCAAAGTATGCGAAAGAGATATCAGAAAATTATGTACTTCAAAAAATGCAAACAAATGGTATAATATTTCAGCAGCAGAAAAATCAGCACTTACAGAACTCACCAATGATAGAACACTTCGCATTATGCGAGCTGATAAAGGAACAGGCATAGTTTTGATGGAGCAAGACTTATACATTTCTAAAATCGAGGAAACTTTACAAGATAATGACTATTTCCAGTTAGTTGACTTCAACAAAGTTAAGAAACACTTTGCTTACATAGATAAAACTTTAAAACAACTTGAAACTAATAACTGCATTTCCCTAGAAGAACTCATCTTTTTGACCGTTGAATATCCCAATCTTGGTAGACTGTTTGGCATACCAAAGATTCACAAAAACAAGGATAACCCACCATTTTGCCACATCATTTCCAACAAAAAAACAAAGACTGAAAAGATTGGAGAATATCTGGATTCTATTCTTAACCCTGTTGTGCAGACCACCACATTTTACTTAAAAGACTTATGGTGTTTTTTGCATGAACTTTTCCTAAAAAAAGATGTATTACCAAGTTGTATTCTAGTTACATTTGATGTGGAAGCATTATATACTAACATCCCTCATACTGAAGGTATGCAATCATTACAATTATTTTAATACACTAACTTCTCACAAGATAAAGTTAATACTGTTTGCACTTTAATGAACATAGTTCTTGACAATAACTTTTTTATTTTAACAATAAGATTTACAAACAAACCAAAGGAGTGGCTATGGGTTCTAAAGTAGCTCCAGCCTTTGCCAACCTTGTACTGTCTACTTGGGAAAATGAAAAGTTAACGCAATTACATGGTTTTAATTCTGTTACATTGTATAAACGTTACATTGATGACATAGTTTTTGCTTGGAAGGGTAGCTTGACAGACCTAAACAATTTCATTACTACTATGAACAATAGCTTACAATTCCTTAAACTAGTTATCTCTAACTGTGGCAGCTCTATTAATTTTTTAGACACAAAAATTGACTTATCTATTTCAGGTGTATTGAGTTCTACTGTATAC
>NC_056743.1:1711862476-1711864976 GCF_019279795.1 Protopterus annectens | reverse complement strand
TGGGAAACTCAGCAGTATTTCCTCTGCAATGACAAACACCTCAGACTGCCACAGGGCTCTGAGAGTCATGACAAGCTACATCATGTATGGCCAGTACTGGATGCCGTACTTCTTGCATGTAGGACACAATATAACGTGCATCATGAGGTGGCAAGTAAATGGAAGCCATGGTTGGCTTCTGTGGACATTTGACATTCAGGAAGTTTATGTCTGGCAAGCCAGAGAGGTATGGCTTTAAGGTATGGGTGCTAGGTGACTCACACAGTGGGTGTGTGTGTGTGAACTCCAGGTATACACTGGAAAGGCAGAGCAGACCACAGAGGTTGGACTGGCACACAGTTGTGGTTGACCCAAGTCAGAGACCGAATGGAAAGAAGCATCACATTTACTTTGACAACTTCTTCCACTTTGTCCCTCTACTGCAACTGCTGCAAGATGGTCTGTACTGCTGTGGAAACATGTGCACCAATAGGTCAGGATGGCCTGTAACACTTAATAGACAGGCCATTGGTAAAGCACCTCGAGGGTACTACAAGCAGTTGCAGAGGAGCCCACTGCTTGCTACTGAATGGAAGGATAGCAGCCCATTATTTCTGCTGTCAACTAATAGTAAGCCACCCTTGTCAGTCTCCAGCACACACAGGAGACAGCACAATGGAACAAAAGCTTCAGTGCCATGTCTACCAGTTGTAAACATGTACAACACATACATGAATGGGGTGGGACCGAGCCAAACAGCTCAGGACATGGTATCCAACTGCATGAAAATGGTGGCTGTACTTGTTTTGGTTCCAATGGGATGTGGCCATAGTGAATGCTTACATTATATTCCGTGAGTAATAACCATCTGCAGCGGTCACATTCTGGACATGTTATGCCAGCAACATAGTTACAGTTTAGAAGAAATCTAGGCATGCACCTCCTGGCCAGCTACAAGAAAAGGAAAAGATGCATTGAGATTACTGCCCCAGAGCCCATGAACCAATCTGAACAAGGCTCACACCTTCCAGTTAAAATGGCGAAAGTCAAGATGCAAACACTGTGCCAGGAAGGGTAAACATGCTGAACCATCATGGGGATGCCAGACCTGCAAGTTCAACTTGTGTGTTGAATGCTTTGGTGAGTACCATGGCCATAAGGGTCTAATAGATTGCTGACAGTACAATGTACAGTATACCTTGTACAACAAAGTTGTGCCTAGGCTGCCGGGTGTCATACCCAACCACTATGGATCTTATGATAACCTGGATGGCAGTTGGGGAACTTGGAGACTCTTCAGCTCAGTCCCATAATACTGCTTTCCTAGGTAAGCATGGCCTCAGGGGTGTCATTATGATGCAATGTTTTCCTTCTGGAAAGGACACATGCAAAAAGACAAAGCCTGGGTCAGTCAGTCTTTTCACATGCTATCTTAGCTTAGCTCTCCACGCAGTCTCCCTCCCTTCTGGTGTAGTGAATGCATGTAGGGCAGGGCAAGAGGCTTTACAGTAGCTCCCTCCTTTGACTCCTTAAGACTACTGCCAAAAGGACAAATGTAAATGGAAAAGGCAGAGTGCTGGCACTGCATGCAATCGGAAGCCATTGCTGCTACCAGCAGTCTGAGTGGGCAGCCAGCACAGCTATGGGACACTTCAGATACCCACCAGCAGCAGCCCCATGGTCAGCACATTAGGGACTGGCAGTCCTTGCCCTGCTTTTTTTCTCTTTACATGTACCCTTGTACTGTGTGTAATTTGGTGCTTTCATGGCTGGTAGGTCTGTACCTCTGCAGCATCATTCACTGTGTGTCATTTGGTGTTGTCAAGGGAAGTAGGTATGTACCGCTGCATCATCACCAGTTATGTACATTACCAAAAGAATTTGGATGAGCTAACCAGATAATGCAGGATATACATTTTGTATGCATGTATACATACACACTGCCGGCCATGCCTCCATTCACTGAGCTGCCAGCCATGCCTCCAGAAGTGAAAACCACTACAACTTAAGCTTCCCCAATATCTAGTGTGACGGTATACTGGATTGCAAGAAGAGGTATATATTAGAGTGGACTCCTGCAGTTGTTGGAAGAGAAGTGTTCCATCTACCCTAAGCCTGACATTCTTGTACTGCACATTGGAGGGAATAATGTCATCACTCACCCACTCGGAAGGCTACGTTTTCAAATCAGAACAATTTTTGAACACCTGCAGTTGTGGTGGCCACACTGTCATTTTGTGGTCTGACATAATTCTTTGCCAGATGTGGAAAACTGCAAACAAGTCAACGGGCAGCACACAAGGCCAGATGTTTACAGAATGGGTTCATGCATGGCTTGATACAGAGGGGAGTGCATCAACAAGCTGCCATGACAGCAGATGATGATCCCCTGAGGACTGCATTGCATTGTTCTCGACTGACCTCCACAATGGCGTGATGACAGCTACGCACAATATATTGTTAACATGCAGCTAGTGAGAAGAAATGGAAAACAGCCATGACCAAGTAGGGCCAGTATGGT
>NC_056743.1:1711824976-1711854976 GCF_019279795.1 Protopterus annectens | reverse complement strand
TACATCTCGTACAGGTTGCTACTCCTCTGGAATAGGCTTCCAATCCATATCAAGCAGAGCACCTCTAGGGCCCTGTTTAAGCACAACCTGGACAACTGGAAAGGAAGCCATAAATTTCTGCTGGGGACTTCCCCAGCTTCTACCCTGGACATGGGTAGTCCTTGCTAGAAAAACCTTGGGCATGGATGATATCTCTCATCTACCCTTATATTGGGATTTAATGTCTAGGCTTGTAAAGAACCAAGGGTCAATAACCTAGTAACATCCTATGAAACACATCACTGTAGTATTGTATGTAACTACTTGAACAGATCCTGGTAACCAAGGATGACTCAGAGTTAGAGTGAACAGCCTTCATAAGAGCTAGCATCTCATATGCTGGAGTGTTTTGGTCAGTCTTTCTTGCCCCAGATACCATGCACTTTTATCCCCCTTGATACTACTCCCCAAACATGTGAAGCATCTGTTGTAACAAACTGCTCTGGTGCAGAAGGGGAGAGGTGGAGACCTGGATTTGGGATATTCGAGGTCTCCACCAAGTGATTTCTATTTTCAACAATCCCAGAACTGGAATTTGAAAAGACAATGGATACTGGTGCTGGCACTAAGGAGACCAGACACCATTCTTTCACATGTGGAGTCTTGCAAGTGATGGTATGAGAATCATGGAAGCCGCAAGACAAAGAAACCGGAGGTATTCCCTTGCAGTGACCAAAGTCACAGTCAAACCCCCCCCCCTGGAATACACTTCTATAGAGCCATTTTTTTCCTGACAGAGGACAGGCTCTTTGTACTAAGATGCCTAGCAGACACCCAATAACAAACTCCTGTGAGCGTGTGAAAAGAAATTACATGTTCCCTTGGAATCCCAGACTGCATGGAAAGTCTCTCACCCAAGTGAGAGACTCCAGATATGTTGAAAAGGTGCAAGTCATCTAAATATCGTAAAATATGAATATCCTGTAGCCTGCAATGGCTACGTCATGAGCTACAAACTTTGTAAACCGTCTTGGAGCAGTGGATAGCCAAAAGGGCAAGGCAGAGATCAGGAGATTCAAACACAGAAAACCATAAGAAACCCCTATAATCTGGATGAACAAGAATATGATGTGTGCCATTTAAAGTGATCAAAAATAACTTTTTCTCAGGTAGATTACAATTTTATTATTATTTTACATTTGTTGACTGGGCTATTCTAGCTGGATATATGTCCATTTTCAGTAGAGGCCTTGGGAGATGAGCTCCAACAATTCAAATTAAATTCACATCTACAAAAGTACATATTTAAAATGCAAGTACATTCACAGTAAAGGAAAAAAAAAACTAAATGGTCACACATTAAGAAAGTATAAAAAAAATGCAAAATATTCCACTAGACTTAGTACAAATACTAATGCAGTTACAATTAAACATTCAGAAAGAATAATAGCAAAAAATGTACAGTATAAATATAGATAAGAAAGGTAGACAAAAAGAAAGTAAAAAGAAGTAGCAGTTAAGTAATATAGTAGTAAAACATGTCACTTTGAGAATACAGCAATAAGTCAGACTATGCTCGAGAGGTAGAATAGTAGTTAAGATGAAATTATTGCAGAGATGAGAAGGGTAAGGTTGAATCAAGTAACAAGAGCATGTTGGTCAGTCAGGTTTAGTACAGGGGCACATCCAGTGTGTTTTGAGGAAGAGCTTAAGTTTATTTTTAAACAGAGTTATAGGGGGAAGTGTGGAAGCAGGTCCCAAGTTGGAAGTGTGATAAAGAAGAAAGAGCTAATTGGGAACATATATTTTGGGAGTATAACGAGTTGGCAGACGTTAAAAGTTCCCTGCAGACTACTCTAACAGAAATACCAGATGAGCAAATTGGTGTAAGAAAGGAATTTTCTTTGAGCTATGATACAGAATCAGAATCACCAGAAACAGCAAGGCTTTGCTAAGTTTACTTCTGTTGGCTGCCAAAAAAGCAATTACTAGAAAATGGATATCAAAGTCTAAACCAACTATACTAACTGGAAGCGAAATCTTTAGAAAAGGGTAGGAGTAAGTTACATTAGAAAAAAATGGGAATTGTGGAAACAAATGCAGAATAATGTTTTGGCAGAGGAATGAGGTTTAAGGGAAGGTAGGAAGTGAACAAGCTTTGTAATGTTTGACTGACTGGATACACTGTGCCATATAATGTTTGCAACTGAAAATGTCAATGTGGTTTATGATTTTCTATATCATATGTGATAATTTAATAAGATTTTCTATATCATATGTGCTAATTTAATAAGGTTTCTAAAGCAAAAAAAACACAAGCCTGACAAGTCCAATAAATTACTCCTGTCTAAAGAAACTTCCACAGGAGAAGTTAAATACTTAGTTTTCAGTTTCGTTTTGACAATTTTAACAGGAAAGTTGGAATAAACTGACCTATTATTGCCAGCAACAGCTGGGGGGAGCACAACGTTCTAAGCAGGGGCACATTTCCTCCTCCTTCTCCCAAGGCCAATAAGAATGGCTTTCCGATGCCCACTTAGGGGACCACCAACAGCCGTGGAGGATAGAGCCAACTCCTGGTTGACAGTTACTGTATGGACTACACTAGAGCCATCCATGGAGATGAGTAGTCTGAGGAACCAGCTTTGGTCACAGTAGGCAAAGTACTAAACTGCTGTGGTGGCAAAGGCTTCATAGTTAACCTTTCTTTTTGCAGCTGAAAAGAGGTCCAACTGTGGGACTAGCAGTTTGTTTCATGGTAAAGCCAAAAATGGTGTTAGATTCCCAGGGAAGCTTAGCAACAAAAGTCTCAAACAGGAAAGCTACACATTTTTTTTTTTTTTGTGGGTGGGGGGGGGGGGGAGGCAACACAGTAAAAAGCACTTGTGACATCCCCACTGTGGGCCAGTAATCAAAAAGCCTGAATCCTCACCACTGACACTGGACAGGGATGTTCACTTGGAATACAAATGGATACACCCAGTATTTCCAAATACAGCTCTCTACATAAAGCACAATTTCCTTAAGAGCACACAGAGAACGCACTCGGCCCAGGGTCTGGGTTTCTCTCTCCATCTCTCTCCAGGTCCCCAGTAAAACTCACTACTGAGGATATAACTCTACAGCTGTGTCAGTGGAGTGTCCAAATCTTCTAGCACCCTCTCTGTGAAGCCAGTGCTTCATGTCCCTGTTCCAAGCAGCGACACACACGAGAAAGACTGGCGCAGATTTACTAGCTATGCCCTTTTATGCCCAAACTATAAGGTAGTTAAACTGCCAGACACCCCAAAGCCAGATACTCTAAAGCTCTTGCAAGGGTACCCGATTATACTGAGTGAAAATAATACAAATGGTAATGTTGACCAAAACAACTAGGCCTTTAGGAGTGGCCACAGTGTCACCAATAGATACAAGTACTCTCAAAGTTTAAAATATTCTCTAAAGGACCAGCCACAATGAAAAAGTTTAAATATATTTAATACTACTAAATATCTACTTACAATAAACACCAGGATTTCAATCATAGGAAATATTAAAAATAGCACAGGTGAACAGGTTCACACAGATACAGAAAACAGATATTTAATCTCACTATATTTTCCTGACTGATCTAAATTATCATTCCCCGATTACTTATTAGAGCAAGGCAAGGTGAGGAGAGACCCTTATTTTGTCAGGTTACAAAAACAGAGCGCTCCGAGATGTCAGATGTAGGTGATGTCATTCTGTAATCCATCACTAAAAATAATGTTAGATACTATGCGAGACTGGTCATCTGGCTGGTTGCCATGTAATCCCCCCCCCCCTTGGCTAGAAGCTGTCAGGATGTAGCACATACATGTCAATAATACACACAGAGCCTTGCTAAGATCTACTGCAGCTCCTAAAAGTCATAAAACAATTTCAAACCTCTACCCTTCCACAGTAGCAATAAGTTCACCCCATGAAAATGCATGAAGCTTAGTCTCTGGCTGTATTGAGTACTGTAAGATAACATCTTTATGGTCTAAGCCAGGTAATTAAAATTTCAAACTATTTTCAGAGTTTGAGATTAACCTCTTTTCTTCCAATATCCTCTGTTAAAACACATACATTTAAGCAGTTACAATAATCCATGCATACTTCTTTTTCTGTATAGCACGGCACACTGTTGGTACATTTTTAAAACACAAACAGCTTTACAAATACATTTTCAACACAAGCATCTGTACAAATCAGTTTGATATATGAATGACATACAATTCTTTACAAAACTTTCAGCTAGCTGTGCTAGCATATGTTACACATCCATTATCCTACTTCTCCTGGCACAGCTGGCAATACCTCACATCACAGCACTTATGGAGAAACCTGGGGAAAGTGTTTTATCAACTTTTAACCACAGAAGTACATAAAAGTAAAGTGATCGTCCATAAAAATACTTTTCTATAGCTTTAAAATAGTTTTAGTCAAAGCATTTAAACACAAAAGTAATGTGGAAGTCCCCCCCCCCCGAAGACAACCCATCTGCCAAGCAATGAAACAGATTTATCTGACCGTCAATCCTCAGAAGCCCGTGAAGGTGCTCTCTCTTTAGCATCAGAAAAGCTTTAAAGGGCTTGGCACCAAAACCTGTCTTAGTCATCTTAGCTTGAGCTATCCAACAATTTGGGTGTTTAGAAGGTGTCCTGAAGCTTAGGAAGCTGGCTTGCAATTATATCATATGCAGAATATAACCCGTATAGTTTAGGCTACTGCAGCAGTGATCGATATGAACAAAATGGTTTCTAATACTGTGTAGATCAATGTGTATGTATGTATGTACCTTTAAGAAGCTATCCAAGGGCTTGCACTAGAACTCTTACTCAAACTGACAGCAGTATGCCCAGACTGAGAAAGAGCTTTTGACAATTGTGTTTGCATGTTTGAACTTCCATGATTATGTTTATGGTAGACCTATCCAGATTGAAACAGATCACCAACCATTAGTCTCTAGCTTGAGAAAATCTATGCATTCACCCCCAGTAAGACTGCAATGCACAATGCCGAGATAGCAAAAAGTACAATTTCAATCTTGTCTTCAAGAAAGGCAAACTTCTTTATCTTGCTGATACATTATCCAGATCACCCAGAAATACCAATGAACAGAATGTCAATCAAAGGTCCCATTTGAATGATGATTCTGAAGTCATGGAAGTGCGTAACTTTTCTTCCACATGTCTAGATGAGTTGAGAGATCACACAGCCACAGATACAGTTTTACAAAAGCTCAACCACTTAATCAAGAATGTCCATCAAAGCAATCTAGTTCACCTCAAGTGCAACCTTATTTTCGTTACAGAGATGAGATTTTGTCTGATAAAGGTATAATGAAAGGTCCGAAAGCAACTGTTCCAAAGACCTTGTAACCAGAATACATTACTATCTTGCATTGTGGTCACACAGGAACCGAATCTACCAAAAGAAGGGCGAGAGGACTACTACTTTGGCCTTCTATGTCACAAGACATTGAGAGAGCACTTTCTGCTGATGTGGCTTTGCACTATTACATACTGAACAAGATGAAAGAACCACTTCAGCTTAACCAGATAGTGGAATGGTCATCATTATTTCATGTTGGAAGACTTACTCCAATTGGTTTGAGGCTGGCTTACTTCCTAATCTAGCATCCAGTGCAGTCATTACTAAGATGAAGCTGTACATCAAAGTCCACACAAAGTTATTTCTGACAATGGCATGCAGTTTACAAGCCAACAGCTCAAAAGATTTGCTGAAGAATGGGACTCATGTCACTAGTCCAGAGTACCTGCAGTCAAATGGGTTGGCAGAACGTGCAGTACAAAGTGCAAAACAGTTGTTTGAGAAGTCAAAATTAAACAATAGTGATGTTTTCTTGAATCTCAGAAATATCCCTCATGATAAACATCTTGCTGCTCAGAGACTTCTGCCATTACCATTCAATAGTCAATTGTTTTTCACTGATCTGTTCTCAACATATGGAACCAACAATCTGTTGAGGAAATGCCTATTCCAGAAGTCCTACTACGATAAGACCAGCAGATTGCTCACTCCATTACAAAAAGGAGATGTGGTAAGGGATGCAAATGTCCAAAGGTTATGAATGGACTGGTGTCATGAAGAATATTTATCCACAGCAGACACTGTACATAGTGAAAACAGAAGGAACTTTTAGGCACAATAGGAAGCATTCGAGACCAGTGTACAGGCCTATACCACAGCAAACAGCCTGTGAGAAAGACTCCACGTGAGTTGCCCGGTGTTCCCAATACCAGAGGAAGTTCCAGAGGTCATTCCCACTCCTGTGATGAATCCAGAAGTTCCTGATAAGAGATGTGCACCGCAGACTGTCCCTGTTGCTAAGTTTGGTTCTGTTATGTTATGAGATATGGTCAAATCTCTAAACCTTGTAGCTGATGTAAAGCAACTTGGACATGAACATTGTGTTCTGTTTCTGATGTATATAGTAATGCTTGCCTGACTCAGATACTGTTTTGTATAAAGGGCAATCTTTTTAAGAGGGAGGATGTAGATCAATGTGTGTGTACATACACCTTTAAGAAGCTATCCAAGGGATTCCACTAGAGTACAAATACTGAGCACGTGGAAGTCTGACTGCCATTTTGTAGTTAGCTGCTGAGATGTGAGCATGTATATATGCAAGCTCTGTTTTGTTAGTTCGTATTTAAAGATGCTGCTAGCTATCCTGATGCGTTTGTATACATTAAAGCATCTGAATGAAACCCCAAGCCTTCTTATTATTAGAGATGAACGAGCAACACTCTGGAAGAGGAGCCACAAAAATACTTCAACCAATATATCACCCAAAACCAGACCAAATACTGGTGAAGGCATTTTTACCCCTCTCTTGGTTTTGGAATAAAAAGTTTTAGGCCTAGCTCCACTCGTATTGTTTAGGGTTCCTTCATGATTAACAAAGCAATTATCCCGTTTCCTTCACTAGTTCAGTACCTCTTAGGCTAGCTTCATTCAAAGCATTAGATGTGCATATAAAATTGCTACCGGAACTAGTTTGTGCTTCCGCCCCCAAGGAATCAGCGTAACAGGTAGTTCAGTCAATTTACTCGTCGAAACATTTAAATGAAAATTTCTGTTAGAAATTAAAGTTCTTTTTGTCATAGTTTTTATTTTTAAACCACAAAATGAGAATAAGCTGATGAATTTTCATAAGCAGCTATATCCCTCACCAGCTTATGTAATTTCATTGTGGCACTTTAAATTGTAAATGGTGTGATGTAATGAAGTGTTAATGAGTGAGTATATGTAAGTAGAGAAGTTTTTATGTGATGTTTTTAGTTCTGAAGAAGTTGTAAGATGAAAATGTTGAAAATAAAGTATACGCTAAAAGTTTTGTTATTTGTTCCTCGTGCCATCACCAGTATTTGGCCTTGTTTTGGGTGATATTATACTGGTTACGTATTTGTGGCTCCTGGTTTTTGCTTTTCATGGCAGAGGCAGCTCCTGATACTATAATGGATACTACTTTATTAGCCAATTCTGGTACTGGAAGTTCTGATGTTATTCAACTTTTACTTAATATCATGTTGGACATTCAAAAAACTTTAACGAAATTAGTACCTATGAACAGCAGACCTGAAGAGGTGGCCATTAGTTCTGAAGACGATAGAGAGACTGTTGTATCAGAGCACAGAAACCAGTACCAGTATCACAGGTAATTAATCATGAACAGCATGAGAATATCCAATATGTGGATGTAGTTTCAGCTCTTAATAGCAGACAAGATCCATTTATTAATTCTAGCTTTAACACCATGTCTAGAATTAATAACGAGTATAAAGACTCCTGTAATAAAATGTTCAAACTGTTGAAAAAATATAGAAGCTTGGACTTTATATCTGGAGAGATGTCTAGAACTGAAAACAGTACCTAAAGGACAGAAGTTTTTCAAATGTCCTAATGGAATAAATGTGACTGTTTTCAACCAGGCTGGTTTAAAATTACTAGCGTTATTAATGGACAATAATAAAAAGATAATGGACACTAAGAGCGGATATTATTAAATATGATCAGCAGTTGTATACCCAAAGAAAAAACACTCATTCTGGTTGTCTTCTTGAAGTTGAACAAACCATTATTACACGATGGTGAGGGATATAGCTGCTTATGAAAATTCAGCTTATTCTCATTTTGTGGTTAAAAATAAAAACAATGACAAAGAACTTTAACTTCTAACAGTAATTTTCATTTAAATGTTCCCCTAACAGTAATTTTCATTTAAATGTTCCCAAGAGTAAAGTAATGACTGAAAGTTCTTCTAACCAATCTGTTACGATTCCTTGGGGGGCGAACACACAAATGAGCTCCAGCAGCAATTTTACATCTAGTGCTTTGAATAAAGGCAGCCTAAGAGGGACTGAACTAGTGAAAGAAATGGATAGTTGCTTTGTTAATCATGAAGGAACACAATGAAATGAGCAGCGCTAGACCTAAATCTTTTTTATTCCAAAACTAAGAGAGGGATGAAAATAGGAGCCATGAGAACCAGAGAGTCACTTTCCGGATCTTCAACGGACAATTAAATATAAAGGGTAATGACAACACTTGTACTTAAGTACTTTTAATTTATCTGATTTTTGTTTAACTTCACTGCATAAAGTGTGGTCTCTTGGACTAAATTTTGTGCCCACAATAACGGCAGACTGTGTACGAACTTTGTTGGAACTGAAACAATATACTAGAAATATTACATAATGTGCAGACCAGTGTTTCTAAGTTCGCAAAACCTTGTTTTAATCCGACCTTGCTAAATACATTGAAAGTGTTTGAAGGTATTTGTGAGACAAATTAGAGCTGTGTTAACCAAAAGTAAACGTTATAAATATTTCAATATGACGACTGATGAAAGAAAATGATAGAATTAAAAAATAATCAGAAGCTTAGAATAATGAAAAGTGACAAGGGAGGGGGACTTGTAGTAATGAATAGTGAGCAATATGTTAACAGTATGTTAAACACGAATATTAACAGATCAGTTTAACTGAAATACAAATAAAATTTAAAGAAATACATAGTTTCTTATGAACAAACAGTTGGATTTTGATATAAATTGAGAAATTCACCAGTTTTAATTTTAAAAGTGACAGGCATATTATTTTTACAATAAATGTAGTGTCACTTTTTACATCAATACCGCATGAAATAGGTGTAGAATATGTGAGAAACTAAGTTTACCACTATCACTAATCCACAAGTAAATTTGTATTGCGAAATGTTGGATGTGTTATTAGACATTATACAATGACCCCCCCCCCCCATTAATATTCCAAAATGTGCACGCTGATTGGCCAGTGTGCCCATTGTAAATCCCACAATATAACAATGGAAAAAGGTCCAGTCACCCGGACTTTTTTCCATTGGTATAAAAAGTCCTTAAACATTTTTTTTAAACAAATTAGAAAAAAACGAGCAACAGAGACTTTCTTTTCTCCCTTGCTTCTGTTTCAAAGCACTGATGTACTGGGTATGCGTGGGACGCAAGTCCCATACGCATGCTCAGTACATCAAAACAAGGAAGCAGTGTATCACAACCAGTGGAAGCACAGTAATGTGCAGTTATACAAAGACATTATTTAAGAAAAGTAAGTATTTTTTTTCTTAAATAATGTCATTGTATAATAGCAATATCTGACACAGTGGTTGTGATATATTGAAATTTACCCTCGGTTGGCTTTATTTAATCACTCAAGCTTCTCCCTCGTGATTAAACCACACCAACCATGGGTAAATCTTCAATATACCACACCACGTCAGTTTGCTTTAATCATCCATGGTTTGTGAAAAAAATATACCAAAAGGTCAATTAATAAGGTGTAGTCGGATGACTAGTAATGATGTTACAAAAGAAGAATTTATAAACATTTGTAAGATGTATGATGAGTGATCTTAGTAACCAAGCAAAAGAAGTTTACAGTAAAAGATATGAAAGATACCCTCTATATTAAAAGTACCTTTTAGAAAATATGCAAGAGTGGGGGGGGGGGGGAAGCAACATAAAATAACTTGTAATTTGGAAATGTCAGTCGATAGTAAAGAAATTAGGGCAGTTATAGAGAATAACTGGAAGATAGTATAGGGGAACAAAGACTTGTTTGAGATTGTTGGGGGCAAGCCCAATTTTGTTTATACTAATAATTACAATTTGAAGATGTTTAATAGGGACCATACTAAATATACACCAGACTTTTTGTACAATCAAAAAAAAAAGGCAAGTACAAATGTGGATGTTGCAGGTATTGCAGATTTATATTAGAAGGGCCATTTATTAATATAACCAGTTACCCAAGTACTATAAAAGTACCAGGGCATGCTACCTGTAAAACAAAAGGGGGAGGTGTATGTTTATGCAGTGGATGTTCTAGTTTTTATGTAGGAATGACTACCAGATAGTTAAATGAAAGTGGGAGAGAAGATTATTATAATATTAAAAATAAGTATTTATACAGACACAGTTGAGTGGAAGATGTATAAAAAATTTATTTTTATAGTCCTAGAAATAGCTCCTAGAAATAGCTAAATTAGATGCAAGGGGAGGTGATTTTAAGAATTTTTTAGAACAGAGAGAAACCTGGTGGCAGGTTCAACTTCAAGCAGATAAAAACACCAGGACTAAATGAAGTTATTAATATTAAATGTTTTTTGAAATATAGAAAATTATACGTACTTTTTTTAAGGTTTTATGACGTGTTTTTTAAATTTCATTGTGGCACTAATTGTAAATGGTTAATGGTGTGATGTAATAAAGTGTTAGTGAGTATATACAAGTAGAGAAGTTTTTATGTGATGTTTTTAGTTCTGAAGTAAGACGAAAGCGGTGAAAATAAAGTATACGCTAAAGTTTTGTTATTATTTTGTTCATGCCATCACCAGTAGTTGGTCTTACTCTGGAAGAGGAAAAACAAATGATCAAATATATTTTAGAAGGTTTTCAAATGACTAGGACCTTAGGACACACAAAATCCAAACGTGAAGAAGATACTGAAAACACATCAAGTGAATAAGACTAATGAGGTGTTAAATGTTCAATCCAAAATGAAACTGAATAGGATGTGGTAAAGGAAGATATATAGGAGAAACTGCTTAAATTGGAAGACAAGTCTTGATGGGAAACCTGAGATTTCAGCTATACCAGACAAAATGGAAGGTGCCAACTGCCTGAACTATATGAAGAAACAGTTATATAACTGGACCAGAATATCCCAACAAGCCTTGATGACCGAGACAGTCCACTGTGTATATGCACCAAACCTTTTTGCCAGGAAACTGCCCAGACCCATATTCGTACAAATGCAAGCATATCAGCAAAAGAAAGTATAGATGTGCAAATAAACGTACCCAAACAGTGGATGTAGAAATAATCACTGCTGCAGTAGCCTTAGCTATATGGGTTAAAACCTGTCACAGAATACAACAGCCGGCCAGCTTACAGAGCTTAAGAACACCTTCCATGTGCCCAAACAGTCATCAGGTCAAGTAATGCCTAATAAAAATGGTCTGGGTGTGAAGACCTTCAAAGCTTTCATGTCAACTGAGAGCAGGAAGCTAGAGCTGTGTAAAAGGTCAATGCTCTGTACATAAAAAAAAAAAAAATCCTCTCCCTGGAAATACATTTGAACATTTACTGTTATGGTAAGTTTACTTTCATAAATGTACTAGGTTCATCAATTGGATATATTGGTAGACTGCTGTAGTTTACATTGGAGGATCTAGGAGACCTGAAGAATAGTCTTAGTAATGCCTGTTTTAAGCCTGGAGAAAGAATCAAATTTGAAGTACTTTTGTAAAATTATGCACAGATATTCTAGAAGCAGCAACTTGATTATTTCTCAAATCCATCCCTTCCCAAAATACTACAGATAAGGCTGTCTACCATGGCCTTGGCTTTAACGCTGACTGGAATTGCTCTGCTGTGGTGAGTATAACAAAAGGTAATAGTCTGTTGTAATACAAGATGTCCTTTATCGTCACATGAAATGAGTTCCTAAAAGATTTTGTTCCGTCAAGATTGGAGCTGGCTGTGGAAATCCAAAGTATAGAAAATCCTCTCTCCCTCATTTTTAGGTTCTGGAAAGAAGGCAGAGAGATGGATAATCCTGGGCTTAAAAAATAAACTCAAATACCACTTTATACATAAATGAAGGATTAGTTCCTAAAGAAACCCTACCATAGTGGAAAACAAGGTTGACCCACTGTAAGAGCTTACAAGTCAGACACTCTTCTTGAAGAGGTCACAGCAATCACCAAACTGTTTTCCATGTTAAGAACCTGAAATCAGTCTGATGAGTTGGTTCAAACAGAGCAAGTTAATTCTACAATAAAGGTAAGATCCCATGTAGGAGCCATTTATTTTCTAGGAGGACTGGTGTGCAACACCCCTTTCAAAAACATTTTAACAAGGGAATACATTGAAAGGGGAGGACCTGTGGGCAGACAGGATCTATATTAAAATCAGTGAATGCTTAAAAAAAAAAAAGTGAACACCGATTTATCAACCCTCTAAGAGAAAGCTGAAAATACCGAACACTTGGGACAGTTGTTTTCAGGACTTTGCCATTTCCTCCACTGCGGTGCATTCTCGGAGTTGGTATATTTAAGTAGGGGGGTGGGGGCACAGCCCCACACTTTATTTACTGTTTTGAAGGGTTTTGTGGAACAGTGATTTATTTCCCTGGGGGGTTGCTGTTCCAAGTGTTCAGGATCTTCACCTTTCGCTTAAAAAGAGGGTCACTAAATCAGCATTCGCTTTTTTAAGCGATCGGTGATTTAACATAGACCCGGCAGACGTACTGAAATGGCCGACGTGTACCTTGATAAAGGACTATGAAAAGGCCAGAGGATAACTCACCCAAACACTGCAGACCAAGAGATATACTAGCCTTAAAAAGGGCCCCGGTTCTTTTCTTGGAACTAAATTATTTTTTTACCCATTTGTTAATATATGGGATTTCCTAGTAATAGGTTTCATTCTCTCCTTTAATACGTGCTGCACACCCTCGGTAAATAGGTGCCTAAAAGGTATTAAAATGTTAGCATGCATACAGTAACTTCATGCTGTGATATAACAAACATGCCCCGTCTTGTATAAGTAATTCAAGTCTGTGAGGCAGCTTGTGGTAACTGCTCTTGGCCATTTCCAAGAGGAGGACCACAGAAGCCAGTCACCAAAATGATCACTGGATAGTCCTGAATATTCAGAATGACCCTGGACATCAGTGGAAAGGGTGAAAAAGCATAAAATGAACATTTATGCCCATGGAAATAAAAATATTCCGTTTTCCAGGCCTTCCTGCATGGAGTTCTGAAACTCAATTTTGCCTGCCGATTGTTGTGAATGGAGGCAAATAGATTTAAAGGTCCTGTTCACATCTGGATCAATTCCTATAATACTCCCTTATTCCATTTCCATTCATAAGGGTCTGTACTGGTCCTGCTCAGCTTGTCTACCACAACATTTTGCTCTGATGAGATACAAGATGCTTGTACAAAAGTGTGCTCTGAACAGCTATATCTCAGGCTACCATGGTTAGTCTACAGAAGGTAAACGCTTGTTATCCCCATTTAGGTACCACATTCACTTGTAAGGGTCCTGGAAGCAATTAATGATCAAGAATTGAGAGCATTTATTACTGCCAACATATCTTACATGCTTCAGTCAGCTCCTTTCATTCCAAAGTCCATGCACCTTTACTCACAGAGACACAGGTCCCCCCAAGCAAAGTCTGAGGTGTCTGTAGTTACAGATTGTGCTAGAGCTGGAAGGGAAAATGGGAGACATGGATTCAGATAACATTGCTTTCTCCACCAAAGGTGAATGGCAAGGGATGTTGATGTTGGGACCATATTAATGTTTAGTTATCACTGAATTTTCCTTGTATGGAGTAGAGGAATCATGGGCGTTATACAACCTAGTATCCTGAGAAATTCCCCTGTTGAGGCCTTGGCCCGAGTGAAAAACTACACAGATCTAAATTTCCCTGTAGAAGAAAAACTCTTAATTGCCCTATCTAGGAGATGCCCTAAGAAGTCAATTATGTAGTCAAAAGTCAAGAAAGACTTTTGATGTTCAACCTCATTCTGTGGAGAAGTCTCACCCAAGTGAAAGATTAATGACACTTTGAAGAAGATTCTACAAACACAAGTCATCAAAATGAATAGAAATACTTCAGCTCCACCGATAGCTTACTGCAGACAGTTTTGTGAATTCCCTTGGACCAAAGGATAACTGAAAGGGTAATGCAGGGAACTGAAAGTGGGATGCTGACAAAACCTTAACATATAAAATCTAGTGCTAAAGGAAAGTGAAAAGCATCCTTTAAATTTCAGGTCACTAAAAACAAAGGTGGAATGACATGCAACAGGTCATGAAGGGATGCCATTTTGACCTCTGGGAAATTTCACAAACTGGTGGTTTGGAGAGAAGAGATCTAAACCTGCTTCCACTGCTAGAAGAACAAAGGAACACCAGTAGGTTCAGGAAATTCCAAATGTAATAAATTATATTTCTTTAGAGACAGTGGGAATATCATTTCCCAATGAAATGTTTGATTTGCTCTGATAGAGAAATCCTAACGGACTATCATCAGAAGTAATACTGTCTACAGAATCAGATACCCGATGAGAGAAAACAGAAGGTGCACCTCAAAATTAATTTTCCTGCTCAGTATCCTGAAATTCTTTAGACAATTAAGACTTCCACTTCTGAGGTTACTGGTAAGAGAAAGAGAGTCAAGAGCCTGAACTAAACTTTGAGCTCAGCCCAATAACTCATTCCTGTCCAAACTGGACAAATGTCTAACTTTCCACTTCTTTTTGATAGAAATGTCTACAGAAGACCAATGTCCGACAGGCAATTCCTCCCTAAGCATAGGCATCCCAGTCCAGCCAAGAGAGGTATTCCCTGCTCCTTCCTCAGAGACCAATAAGAGTCTCTCTCTTTTGGCCACCAAGAGCACTACAATAATTGCACAGAATGTGTCTAATCCCAGTCCATGGTAGCTGTACAGACAAGAGGAAGTAAAAAAAAAAAAAAAAAAAAAAAAAAAAGGTGGTCTGTGGAACCAGGAATTGGCTACAGCAGAGCCACCCACCTGTGGTTGAGGTCAATTTGTAGCCTGCTGTAGGGGCAGACGATTCTGAAATTTTCTCTTTGTAGCTGGAAGAAAGAAGGCCTCAAGAGCTGGTAGGTTGTTCCAATGTTAAGTTGTGAATGATGCCTGTAAGACCATCAGCAATAAATCAGTTTGCAGTTAAAAAGAAAAATAATTTTTCCACCAAAACACTTAGCCCCTCCAGCCAAAGTTATACTTTCACAATTTTTCCACAAAACAAAGTCACAGTAAAAAGCAATAGACTTTCATGTGATGGCCCAATAAAACCATTTTCCCTACTTAAAATTAATTATTTTCACAAAAAAGTTTCTGCAATAAAAATTTTCTTTTCCCCCCAGAGGGAAACATCTGCCACAGATGATTAAGAGAGTTGAGAGCATAGCCAGCATCTCTTACGTTTATGTATGTTTTGGTCCATCTCTACTTGCAAAGACCTTACACTTTTATGCAAACTGATACTGCTCCACAAGCAAAGTCAGAGGAATCTGTTGCAAATGACTGTGCTGAAGGGGAGAATGGGAAATCAGAGCAAGAGGGGAGCAAGGGAGACCTGGATGCATACAAATTTGGTGTCTCCACCACATTTTTTTAAACAAATCCTAGACTGGAATTTGAAAAAAGACCGAGTACAGATGCTGGAAACCATAGACGCTTATATACCATTGTACCTTTCTCATGTGGAGTCTTGCAAGATGTTATCATGAGAACAGACACCATGAAGCACATAACCTGGAGTAATTTCCTTGCTAAGAGTGGAAAACAAATAGATGGGGCATTTTTTTTTTCCTTATTAGATTTCAGTTCCTCTTCCTCTCAAGTCTTCCTTCTTTTGTATAACACTGTTACTTTCTGCAGCTCCCCAAGATACCTCCGGTTAAAAACTTTTACTTCACTGGCTTTAACTCATTTTTGGAAACTACATTTCTTCTTCTCTCAGGATTCCATTGCATAACATGATCTGATGTCTATGCTGCCAAGGAGGTCCCTTAGCTTCAGTCTTTAAAGGCGTTTCTTATCAAGTAAGTCTGGAAGCACCAGTGCCTTTCCACATTCCTGGTTAGGTGAATTAGTTTCCAGCCTCGCTCACATTTAGGATTGTTCATGTGAAATGCAATTTCTTAGTCCTGACTTCTGCATCTTGAAGAGTGTAAAAAAATCTTCCTTAATCAAATAATTCTGCTGCATCTTCTTGCCATGCCAAAATTTTTCATACAAGTTCTTACCTACAAAATCCTTTCTAGGTTTACCTGCTAAAAAAGTTCCCTACTACTGACCATGTTCCAGTCACATCTAAACAAAGTCCTTGTTCAAAGCATAGTATTTCACTTAAAACCTTTGAGCTTTGGTGGTATGCAAACACAAGCAAATGTTATCCCCAGTAACCATTAAATCACTTAAAACAAGAGCAAACATTGTTATAGAAAAGAACACAAACCAACATGGTAACAGCTACAAACATTATATATAAACACAATATATTTATTACATATGCGACAAATTACATATTTGGTATGCACAATTTTCATTTTTCCTGTGTAATTTTCTCCTAGCCTCTTCTAGAGATACAACTTCCAGTTATTTATCGCTTACAATTTTTTACTGCTTGAAATACAGTCGTTTTAGAAATGGACTTCCATTTTCTAGTAATTTTTTTGGCAGCTTCCAAAAATAAACTTAATGTCTATGTTCAGGCAATTAAGATCTTGTAGCCTAGCTTAAAAATTCATTTTTCTTGTTCAACCAATCTGCTCACTCAATACTTCTGCCAGGAGTACTCTGTTAGGAATTTTTAAAAGGCTGCCAATTAGACTCCCCAAAACATATGTTCCCAGTTACTCTGTCTTCCCTATCACACTTCCAACATCTTGCCATCTACCAGAGGAAAAATTCTTTGTAGGGAGCATAAGTATCTTTATACCCTAAGCAAATACTTCAAGCAAAAATCCTAAATCCTCTAGACTTTGTTGCATATTTGGGAGATGTACACATGTCCTCCCATTGTTTACTTGTGAACTGCTTGTGAACTGCTTATACAATCTCTTTCCAAATTTTTCAAAACTCCTTATCAATAACCTATTGTTACAGTACAATATTTCATATGCCCTAAGTTATCCCCTTCTAAACAGCAGCTTCTGTTCTAGATTCAACCAGAAACTCTTCCAGAGTGGGTCTTTCACTTGAGATTTCCCTATTCCTTTCTCTGCCTATACTCAGATATCAAACAATGATTGGGAAAGCAGTCTGCAGTCCAAAAGCCTTCTTGGCCTGTTCCTGCTCTCTTACCTCTCCCTCTAGTTATTTGCGCCCAATACCTTGTTTTCCTTTGCCAGTTTTCTCCAGTAAATTCCAGCCCCCTCTTGCCTATTCTGTGTACCCTTAATATCAGTCATCCCCATCAGCAGAATCTCCTCTCCACATTCCGGTGTTGGCTTAGTTCTTAATATACTTTCTGCTTTGTTTGTGTCTTTCGGCTTTTCCCGGTTAGGGGTCGCCACAGCGGAACTCCGGTCCGCTAATGATTGGCAGTTGATTTTTATGTACCAGCTTGCCAGGCCTGATGCACAGATGCACAACTTTCAACGAAGGTACACCCATTCACGCATGTCTCCATGCAGAAGACGTCCTAGCTGAGAATCGAACCGGACAGCGTCTTACTGTGAGGCGACAACGCTACCGCAGCACCACCATCTGCTACTTCACGAAAATAATATTCTGTATGGCTGTTATTCTCCTTACGGATCTGCATCCAAAATACCAGTCATTCCTTATTTCTTGAATTTCCTCCCAGTTTCATAATCATCCCTTTCCATTTTGATTTATAGCCTTCTGCTTGTGTTATGTACACTAGCCTTAACTGTGTAACTCTATAATACTCCAAGTCAGGTAATCCTTAACCTTCCTGTTCTACGGGAGGCAACAACTTCTCCCACTTGACCCTTGCCCTCTTCCCAGATAAAAATCCTAAAATCCTACAAATCTTACCTTTCCACAACTTTTCCTCTGGTTGATAATATGCCTGACCTGTATACAGAACTAAAGGAACTAAAATATTAATATAGTGAGAGCTTCTAACTTAACAGTTTTTATATCATCTTTTGTTCAGTCTCTCCCACATATCCTTAACTGCCATAACCAAATCCTCCTAAATACTTCATGTCCCCATAAATACGAGTATTGCTGAACCAATTCATGTGTGGGCATATAGTTTAGAGTTATAGCCTTTTTGTCTTCATTACATTTTATATCCCAAATAGACATGAAACCATTTCAGAAAGTTCCACAACACTGAGATGTCCTTTTCTGGTTTTACCAGATACAAAAGTATCATCTACAAATAAAGCCAGTTGTATCCCTGAATTTCTGAGTCCCTTTTTTTCTTTGGCGATTACTAAATATCATGCAAATAAAGGGGAAAGAAGACACCCTTGCCTGGTTAACTCTTTTCAGACACAACTTATCAGAGAGGAGCGTTCTTGGCCTCCAGTCCCTTGTATATCCTTCGTCATTATTCGATCAGGGAATGCAAATGCTTACATTGCCACACTCCTAAAATCTCAGCTTACTCTGTCTAATGCATAAGACCCAACAACACTGGCATTTTCATACATTCTGTTTCCTTCTCCATCATCATTGTTCTGTTAATGTAGTCACATCTTTGCCTCGCCTCCACAAAACCACACTGATCCATCAATTATGGCAACTTTTTTGTCTAGAACAGCTAAAAGAATGAACACTTTATAATCCACGATTTAAAACTGAAATGGGCCTACATGAAGCAGGATCTAATGGGTTTATGTTTTATTTAGGTATTACAGCCTTCCAGATCTTAATCACTTTCTTCCTTCCAAGGTTCCAAACTTCCATGGGAATGCCATCTATTCCTGAAGACTTTCCTGCAAATTAGTTATACACGATATTTTATCCCCTTTTCTCCTATTTTAACTTTTAAATTGTCGAGCCTCATCTGCCTCTAATCTTTGCATACCAAAGTCTTCCACAAATATATCCATGCATGCTCGAGATGACCAATATGCAGATCAAGGCATATTTGGACAGTATAAGTTAAGAACAACAATTACGCAGACATACATTGAGAACAAATTTGATGTTGTTAGCCCAAAATCTCAAAACAAAAATGCAAACAATTCTATAACTAAAAACTTAAGGATCCTAAAACAAGTGGGGAGCAACTAAAGAAATCCAGAAAAGTCATACCCAAAATATTACGGAAATTCCATAAAAACTAATGGACCACTGTAGTCCAAAGCTATTTGGGCCATACCTCCTGCATTTTCCTGCTCCCCAAAGCTTTGGCTACCTTCCATGAGATCAAACTGAGGAGAGCTCCAAGGCAGTGGGAGAACAAAAAGCTTCAGTGCATTTTTTTGCACCTACAAAGGCAAGAGCCCTGATAACATATGCTAGTAAACAAAGAGCCACAACTACAGAGAAAAGAGAAAATACCCCACCAACAGAGCTCATGAAAACCAGGATGGAGGGAAGGATGGCTACTGCAATGGCAATCTATTAGATCACCTACTGTTATGGCACGTTTACCTACACTACTGCATTATGTTCAATACATAGATCACTGTTGTAGTAGACCAAGCTAATTTGGGCAGATTACCATACCTTAGTCAGAAGTAGGAAAACAGGGAGGAGGCCATTAACCAATACCTTCAGGAGCCACTGGAGAATGGCCATACCAAAGCAAGATAGGTTATAGGGCAGAGTTTTGGCACACAAAGCACAGCTTTCCAGTGCAGCAGGTGTTTTGAGATATAGTCAGGGGACTGGGGGGTCAAATTAGGAGTACAAAAGGGCAGGAATATTTTTGTTGCTATAGATACAAAGAGGATTGCACCTCTTATCATTCAGATTCAGTCGCAAAGCTGCATGATGAAAAGGCACAGATTCAGTCATGAATGTTATGCATGTTGGGGGGAGGCAATGGCAAGCCAGGCAGAGCACACTACCTACACCCATTATATTAGAAAAAAAATGGTGTCATGGCTCTCAGCATACCCAGATAAGGGAGAAGCAGCAGTGCGGAAAGGAGTTTTACAGAGGGGGTTGCAATTTCATTTTAAGGCCAGAGGATGTCCTTTGAGGCATAAAACTGGAAACTGTCTAGAGAGCAAACAGAGTACTGAGAAGGCAAAGTACATTTGGGAAGGGTAAAAGGTCCCTATAAATCAGCACCATTTAAAAAGCAGAGTGTCCCTCCTAGGCTCGTTGCCAGGAAAGACAGCTGGAGAATTTAAGCTCGCTCACCACGTTTCATTTCCAGTAGAGGCATTCATTAATGGAGGAGCTATTGAAAGCGGATACCTCTGTGACTTTCATGTCATAAAACAGGGCCTTGAGCCCGACAGTCATGCAAGGCAATAGGGCACTCATGGCAAACAGTTACTGAGGTGGCATTTCAGTTGTCAGAGTAAGGGATCAAGAGCAGCTACATTTCAAAGTACATGGGGAATATTATACAGACTGCTGGATGCAAATAGGACGTGCAGTAGCTTTTGCTAGGTTTGAGAAGTTTAGCTCATTCTTAAAATGTGCGGTGTGCCAGGGGTCCACTGGATGGAAAGTGACATTATTAATATGGCTCTGTTCACTGGACCTACAGTAACAAAGTTGTAAGAGTTACTTTGTCAAAATTTTAAGAAAATAGCCAGGGATTTTGGGTACCTCAAGCAGAAGACACAGGGACCAACAACCTGCTTGATATTTTTGGGTACTGAAACAGATACTGTGGCTGGAGAAGTGCAGTTAGCATGCGACAAAGTCATCATATTAGCAAAAGTGCCGACACTTAGGGCAGCAATGTAAGCGACAACAACTGCAGAATTTGGCTGGTCTTATGAACTTTGCTTGTAGGGATATTCTCATGGGGAAAGTCATTCATATGGAGGTTGGCAAAGCGACAGGAGTATACAAACCACATCACAGGATGAGGATCACATTTGGAATGCGATCAGATCTGGAAGTATGGCAAGACTTCTTGCAGGAGGGTTATCTCTGGCAACAAGGGGACCCAATTGTTCACAGACTGGACAGGAGGCATCTGCTTGGGAGATTTCTGAATGGCATATGGTTTGTGGAACAGTGACTGCAGGACTGGAAAAAAGAAAAGGGGGGTCCACCCATTATGATGGGATTCTTCTCATTACTTGTCACTGTGCGTGTGTGGGCTGTTTTGCTGCAGGCCAAGCACATTTAAGATTAATAACATAAGGGTTAGTTAGCCTGTTAAATAATTACCTGTGGGGGGGGAGATGAGACAATTTGTACTAAAATGCACACAGCACAACAGAACAGAGTACAACATATTCAAGTGAAGATGAATGTTACTGCTGATTCACTGTTTTCACTGGCACAGGTTTAGATAACTGGATCCATCAAACTAGAAACCTTACAGGATTCCACAACACCTTTGGGATCCGATTAAAATATGGATATAGGGCATCATAGATGTTGTCCTTTTTCCAATTACAAGGATCATGGTATAAGAAATGTACTGTCCATATTGTGGAAAATAGGGCACAGATAGGGTGATAAAATGACCAGTACCTGTATCAGAACTATTAAATTATATTTTCAGTTTAAAAAAAGATGGGTGTGAAGGTGGCAGGACACTGCAGAAGCATTTGCATTTAAAAAGATGCTCCACGGCTGGGCAAGAATGGAGGTCAGGCTAATTATTTTTGCAATTCTGAGAGAAGTATGTAGTTTGGCATATAAACTATGGTTGTTCCAAACAGCATACTTAATGTTTGGTGGGGTGTTCCAGATACCCGAGAGAGTGCAGCCCAGTATGACAACTCCCCATGGATGCTAGAGCTCAGGGATATTAAGGTGGAGGCTGACAGGGTATGGGAACACATCAGGAAGAGTAAAAAAGACCAGTGAGGAAAAGTAAGACAGAGGCTCAAGCCACCAAAGGACACAGGCTTGGATATAGTTAGATGGACTAGGAAATCACAGGCAATGTGCACAAATGTGGACTCACTGTTTTTGCATCATAACTAGATAAAAGGAGCATGGATTTATCAATTCAGGACAGTCCTACAAAAAGACCACAGGGAGGCGAGGTCTTGACAATAGCAAATTCCTTCAGAGAAGGGTGGCTTAATGGCTAAGGTGTTTGCCTTACAAGCACAAGGTGCAGGGTTTGAGTCTCACAAAGGATAAGTGGCTAGGCTTAAAATGGCTCGCAAGGGCAGTTAGCTTAGTACTAACCTATGAACTATGAACAGGGACTAATTCACATGTCCACTCAAAAGGGGCTTCAGAAAGTGAATTAATGTGCTTAGGTCTGTGGAGATCGCAAGCATACAGAAGATTTCAGAGCATGATGACCAACTAGTATTCGCTTACAGTGTCATAAAGCAGCTGGCCAAGTTTGGAATTTTGAAGCATTCTTTTGTATACCAAACAGCCAGAGAATTGGGAAAACAAGGAGATACTTGGGTTTCTTAAGACTACGAAATGTGGATCCACTGTTTGGGAAGGAGAGGAATGCAGTGGAGGCACCTGCTGGCAGCTTTGACAGAGCATTGTAACTACACTGCATATGGGGGGGGGGGTCTAAAAGTAGCCCACTGCTGTACCTCAGAAACTGAATTTGTAAATGGTTCAGACAAACTTGACAGAAATGGCCAAACAAAGCTTATGTGGTCAACTACAATATAAAAGACCAGTCTAGCAAGGAACAAACATCGAAGCAGTAGAAAGGGCAAGGAAATTGACCAACAGATCAGTTAGGCAACAGGTAATCGAGACATGGGGTTGGGTAGTGAACCACACTAATATTAAATATCAGTTCAGACTTTTACAAACGCGATGGAGTTAACTTCATTCCCAAGTGAGACAAGTGATTTACAGGAAATCTTAAAAAAGGAATCAAAAAGTTGGCAGATGTTGGGGGGGTGGCTAGGACAGAAGGGCAGACTCAAAAGGCTAAATTGCAAAGGAGTGGGTTTTGCCTGGGGGGGAGGGGGGGCAGGATCATTCAGCTTGGCTCTTTTGCAGCATGGGTTGGCCACCCATAGGTGGCAGGCTGGGGGCCATAACCTAGGGTCCTACAAGGTGTCAGATCCCCTTCAGCCACTGGTATCTAGCTGAATGGTGACAGGGAACTATCAATGTTTGGTTGCAGATCCCTGCAGTCATTGCTGTTGGTGGAGCATTCAACAAGGGTTGTGGTGATATTTTACAGCCTAGTTGATTGTACTTTCTTCCATTTTCTGCCCTTTGCAAACATCTGAATATTGTTTGTTGGCAGTGATTTGGTCCAGTTAACACTGACTTCAGATCTGGCACTGATATGATACATATTCAGATCTGACAAATACATGGCTGGAGCCATTTCTTCCAAGGGTGTGGTGCAATTTGCTACACTATGTACATGCTTATTTTCATCGAAAGGCAAACATCTGTCAATTTCCAAGATGGCTGCACACTGATCAATAAGTCTATTAGAGCTCTCCTAGTGTGAAACCACAATGTCTGGAAAGCAGCCAACAAGCCACATTTATTTGGGTAACATTCAGTTTCTGATAAGTCACTACACTGTGTGCTAGCAGCAAAGAAATATGGAGAAAGTCCAGACACAAATCAACTAGATCATAAAGAAAAGAAATACTCAGATGGGAAATTGGATGTCTGACATGAGCAGCAGGAATATAAAACCAGGAAGTAAAACAGGTGAACTGTAAAGGAACATTTCCTTAAGATGCAGTTTGAACAGGAAAACTAATCTTCTGCAAGAGGAGGAGGAAAACTAAGCTTCTGCAAGAGGAGGAGGAAAGAAGGGGAAAGAGACTGGAAGTTTGATTATTTTAAACTGGTCATGGACAGTATAGTGAAACGGCCCACTTTGCAAACAAGTTCATAGGTTCTTATTAGGATATTTGATTGTAAATAAATCTTTAGAAGCCTAGGCATGCATTCCCATGAATTTTTTTTTTGTTTTGCCCTTGTAATTTAAACACAAAATATCTCAGAACAGAACATTTACAGATTATCCTTTTCCATAGAGGACAAGGGTGCTATGCCAGGGATGATTTTTCAGTTTCTCATTCATCCAGATTATCTTTGGACAGAGTAAGAGAAGTACTTTGTTTTACATGGAGAGGAAGACAATTCCAAAGAAGTGGAATTCTCTGTGATACACATCTACAATATAAATGAAACCTGTTTGAGGAATAGAAGAAATTAATATCTTGACTGGGGGTTTATGCCACCACTGGACTTATGGCTGCGCAGTAGGCCTGAAAGGATAGGATCTGAGGTTTTGTACGAGAGGCAGAGGTCACCACATATCAGCCTGTATGATACAGAGAATAAGGATAAGGCTTTGAGATGATTAGTGTAGTTCGTATAATTTAGTTACTTGACTTTCTTGGTGAAAAACAGTGGACATTTCAAGTTGGGTCAAGTGTGTGAACAGATACATGCCAAAAGTGGTATTATACTCGAAGTGCCAAACACAGTGGAATGATCACATTCCTAGACCTAAAAGATGCACAGCGAAAAAAGTACTTACAATCGTGGATACATGGTAATCAAAAAATAGTTCACCATCTATACATGTTCCCAGGTCCCTAACAAATGGATCAGTTTCATAGGCGAGTTAAGAGTGATAGCTGCAGTGGATCTAGTGCTTGCCAAAAGGATACTATTACACATTTTTAGTTTTGGTCCATGATTTTGGTACCAACCATTTGTTTGGGAAAGGCCTTCTTAGAGGAACTTGGTGTCCACTGAAGAATTAGTAATGGTATTAAGTTTACACTCATCAGCAAAGTTGGGTCACTTCTAAGCCTGTACCATTGGCTTTGACTACAGAGAAGTAAATGCCAAAGAGGCATGGCCCAAGGGGAAAGCCCTAGGGCACACCACTAGTGATAGGTCTTTGGAGGATGTAGAACCCCAATTAGGGTGGTTGGCTCTATTTGTGGCCCAATTTGCTATCCATTGAGTTGCATAGGGATTAGCAATACCAGGGTGCAGAACAATATCAAAGGCCCCAATAACAAGATGTTTAGAAGGATAATGAAGGAAAAGAAACTTAAGTTCCCCTTTTCTTTGTAACCACCTCAGTATGAATCATAGTAATACTAAATGAACTTTGTTTACTTACAGCCAGGGCACTTTTCTTATGGCTATAAAATCAATGAATTGAAGGTATGAAATTTGTTTATGATACATGGAAGGGAAGCTGAGATAGGACAAGACAGAATGGTGGTCTGGCAGCAGAAAGGAATACGAGCTCCAACATGCATTGACAGCATAATTGAACCCAACTTTAGAATGGGCGAAGCCTGTGGGTGCAGCTTTCCATCTGGTGCATCTGTCTGTATTGGGAAGAGTAACTTTTCTTTACAGACAATGTATATAGCTGTAAGCATTTGCTGTACTGTTAAAAGGGGGTTGGAGTTAAAAATAAAAACATTCAAAAGAGTATATACATCTTCATGTAGGACTGCAAGTTGAAAACACATTCCAAAAATATACAGTCATTTAGAATAAATGAAAGTAAGCTCATCAGAATGACTGCCTTATTAGGCACGTCATGGAATGTAAATACCATCACAGATATGAACAAGAAGCAAAGAGAGTACTAAGTGCATGGTACAAATATCACTGTTACAAGATACAAACAGAAAGGAGTACGTGAATTTTGGCAAAGAAGGGATTCTAAAATGGTTTTTCAGCAGTGTATCAGAGACTAAAGAAAACAAACAGGGAGTCAACAAGAACAATAATGCTGATTGAAAGAGGGTCTCCAATAGTGAGGGGAGCACCAAGAAAGAAAAAGAAAGGGGAAAAAAAAGTAGATTTTGTTAAACTTAAGGAGTTTAAGAGAATTGTGGAAGAGGTAATCAGCTTATATCAGGGATTATTATACACACGAGTAGGAACTGGAACTTGATACTCATGCAATAGATATACATTTTCCCTTCTAAGTCCCCAACAGGGTAGATTTCTGAAGAAATATTTGAGAATATTTTGAATGGAAGATGTGATATTGCTAGCTGGAACTTAACTTTTATATTGTTCTCCAAGGTACTATAACTGGGCTAGCTTGTACAAAAACTATATTTCACAAGAGCATGGGCCATGGGAATATAATTGGCAGTTTTGGAACATATTTGATAACTATTTCAGATAATGCACCAATAAAGATGCAATGTAAATCAAGACAGACAATGGCACTTTCATACTTTTCTATTAAGAGAAAAAAAGATAGTGAAAACGATTCAAGAGTTGCTAGGGAATGTACACATTTAAAAAAGATAGTGAAAACGATTCAAGAGTTGCTAGGGAATGTACACATTTCTTCACAGCGGACAGCTGAGGAGTGGGGATAGAGGGGGAAAAAAAAAAAAAAAAAAAGACTGACATTAGGAGGAAATTACTGCAGTTCAAGCAGACGTCTCTCAAAAGGTACAATAATTCATTACTAAATTGGATTTCCAACTCTACTATTTTAAGCTGCTCAGAAATGTTTCAGCAACAAGCCATGGACTAAAACTAAGCCAAGAAACGCATAATGGTATCCTTTGGAAATTCATCCATCCCTGGTAACAATCATACTGACAATACATCCCTTAGATCTGTCCCAGTAGTCAGGGACTTAAGAGACACACAAAGATAGTAATCTAGCCTTTGATCATCACAGGTCTACAGTGGGGAGGAAATCATTCTATGTTGCGCAACTTATAAACAAAAAAGGTATGGCATCCAAATCCAGGAAGTCATTGTTTCACTGTATTCAGCATTCATCAGACCTATCATTGATTTGGTATGTACCTAACCAGGCATATCCAAAAACTGGAACGTCCACAGAGGTTCCTCACTAAAAGAATTCAGGGCATAAGTAATATCTTCTATGCAGACTGCCTCAAGACCCTATCCCTGTATTCTCTCTCCTACAGGCTTTTTGAGGGGAGATCTAGGCCTGGCATACAAGGCATTGTCAGACTCCACTCTGATGGACCTCTTATATATACACAAAACAACAGCACCAGAATTACCCATTCTAAAGACTTAAACCTTGCCTGTGATATAAATAAGACCTGTTTGAGAGATTGGTATGTATCCCAGAGACTACCCTGTCTATGGAACAGGTGCCCCATCCATGTGAAAACAGAGTTCCTCCCCAATCCAATTCAAGTGCAACTTGGACAACTGGATGGGAATCCGGAAGTTCATCCCTGGTTTGGCACCAGTGTCTCTAATGGACACAGGTAACCTGAAAATGGCTCATCTCCCAGGTCTATGCTTACACTTATCTAGGGTATCAGAACTTGTCATAGATTTGGGATACATGGCTAGGCTTAAAAATGCCCTTGTGGTAATTAGCCTAGTAAACATCTTCTTTCGGCTTTTCCCAGTTAAGGGTCACCACAGGGGATCATCTGTCTGTTCATGATTGGCAGTTGAGTTTTACAGTGTCGAGTTGCTAGCCCGGCGCACAACCTTCCACAGAAGGCACACATGCTCACACCCAAGGCCAATTTGGAGTGTCCAATCCACCTACTTCATGTCTTTGGGATGTGGGAGGAAACCGGAGCACCCGGAGGAAACCCACGAAGCCACAGGGAGGACATGCAGACTTCGCACAGAAGGCACCCCAGCCAAGAATCGAACTGGAGAACCTCTTGCTGTGAGGCAGCAACGTTAACCCCTGCACCACTGTGGCCGCCCCTAGCCTAGTAAACACATAATGAACCTAAATGGTACTGGCTAGAAAATATAGAATTTTATCTTAAAATGAGGGTGCCATGAAATTCCATACAGCCCGATTAAATCATAATTTGTTTATATTAGTAACTTGGGAACAATACTAAGCAAGTGAACATAGGGACCATAAGAAGACTAGCCATACACATTTATATAGACATACATACAAGTACTTAACAGTGCTCACTACCCAAATCAAGCAGGGCTGTACAGGATAACCCTAATGTAAATTTATATATGCCCATCCAATCAATGGGACTAACCTTAAAAAGGAAGATAAATTAGTACGTTGCATGAGATGAACTGGGAGTACTTGAAGTTAGAAACTTATCCCTTCAACGAGTCTTGATTGTTGGCATAAATTTGTATCCCCAGTGTTTGTAGAATAACTTGTCTTGCAAAGAATAGCACTGAAGAAGGCTCACTACCAAACAAAGAGACTAAAACTGCAGAAGAGAGTCCAAAAACATTGCTGTTCTTTAACAGGGGGGGGGGGGGTTAAAGGAGAACACACACACACACACCCACACACTCGCCACACAAATACCCACACACTCACACTCGCCACACACACACACTCACACTCGCCACACACACACACTCACACTCGCCACACACACACACACACACACACTCACACACACTCGCCACACACACTCACACACACTCGCCACACACACTCACACACACACACACACACACACACACACACACACACACACACACACACACACACACACACACACACACACACACACACACATATATCACACACCACACTGAGTGTTTTCCCATCTGGACATTGCAAATCAACACATGTAATACAAGACAGGTGAGGGAAGAAGCAACCGTTGGTTAAGCAGACTGTGCCCCTTCTTTGGTAGAAAGGAGAATGGATAAAAGAGGCTGGTCAACCTGTCTTCCTCTGACTACAGAATATATATCCCCCATGCTAAAGTATGTTATGCTGTGTATGATGCGTTTTGTTGGGGTCTATATTATCTAATCTAAGAGGCATTACAGCGAATGCCTCTTCATCGACCCTTAGAGTGAAACGGCAGTTATGTGCCGGCCAAATAGGCTATCCTAGGGGAAAAAAAAATGCTTGGCCATCAGTGTAAATTTGCCCTTTTCCCCACTGTAGTGCGATCTCGGAGTTGGTATATTTAGTTGGGGGGGGGTAAACCCCCCCACTTTGAGGTGTTAGTGATATTTTGTTTCTGGCTGGATCAGCGATTATTTTTTTTTCCCCCTAGGGAAAAAAATTGCTGATTTGGCCGTCCACGGAATTGGCGATTCGCTGTTTTAAGGGTCGATAAAGAGGCATTTCACTGCAGTGCCTCTTCAATTAGATAATCTAGACCTATTTTGAAGCTTTTTGTAACGAGGAATAATTGAGTGACTTTAGCTGCCTTTTTTTTCCCCCCTCTGTCTCGCACAGTTCTAACCTGCCCTCAAATTTAATATATTTCATGGTAGCTAGCTTTAGATTCTTTCTTCCATTAACCATTTGCAAACCAAATGTTGCCTGCAGTTCTCTTTTAGCCTTTAATTCAGAAGCTTTATTCTGCCACCACAGCTCCTTCAGAACTTCCCTTAAAATGCATCTCTAACAATTTCGACCAATTTCGACCCATCACTTTTACAAAAAATATGAACATCCACTTTGTAATGCAGTGCATTATATCCTGCTTGACTTGCACAGTCCTTAAATTGAATACAAATCCGGGCTAGTATTTGTTTTATGTATTCTTCCAAACATTGATACTGTGGTCTGATTATTCTTGTGCTCTCTTGCCAGTTGCAGTTCTGGCTTAAATGACCTCCTCACTTTCATTACAGGTATGGCATGATGTGCAGTGACCAGTGAGTGGAAATAAAAGCCATGGAATGCATTACAGCATAACTCATTTATGCAGGCATAGGCAACCTGACTGATCTTGATCTCACTCAGTTTGGTTTGGTGAAGGACGGGTCTTTTTCTGTCTGAATCTAGTAAACTTTGTGAGAAAGCTGTGGACGGTGTACACTGCTTTTCTTGACGTGGTTGAGACTTTTGACACTTTCCTTTGTGCCAATATTATGGGAAAGTTAGACAAACTTAATGCAAGCCCCTACATTGTTT